>NC_141164.1:96021057-96175128 GCF_053477565.2 Lygodium microphyllum
CAGAAATACCTTGATCTTTGCCCTATTGCTTCCACAATATCGGCCAACTAACTTAGTTTTGGCTATCATTGCTTGATTGGAAGAAGCAATTGCTACATCAAAGAAATAATCATTCATCACCTCAATCCATATCTCCGCCTCCGCTGCGACATCTATTCCTTTTCCACCAAACTCCGGTGCCTTAATCTGCTTGAGAAGGAATTTCTTCTCTTGCATGTCAGTATTTGTGGGTGCAGAAGGTACTTGACAATGAAGTCATACCACTTAGGTTATTGTGTTTAGGATATGTCTACGAACCATACATTAATCAATCATGTATCATTACGAAGTTTTTCTCTGATACCAACTATAATGTGTCAATGCATTATTAGTGAGTTTGGGAATCTCCCAATTCCCATTTTTTGAATACTAAAAATGTGGGACTTGGATAACATGCCCATAAGTTTCTCAAAACCATATGATATTCCTATCATTGGAAAGCACTTGAAAAATGGAATATATTGAGCTATAGAACGCTCAATTTGGAGTTATAGTGTTCAAGTTATGATAAATCTAAAGATTTGACCACGTGTCCCAAAATTATGGGAAATTTCCATATTCCCCAATATGGTGTTTGCCCACCTATCAGCTTTCCAAGCACGTTTTTAGTGGTCCATCGAGAAACGAATCTGAGCGTACTACCCGACACTCCCATGGAATGTTACGGGGTTTTTCACCTAGGGTTTCTTAAGTCCACCTCGCAATGGACCGTTCATGGCCGAACCCACTGGGATCGACCTGAAATTTGAATCCCTAGTGGTCAAGGTCTCTTGATAGCATTCTAGCATCGATTCCTGGACATCCTACTTTACACAGAGATACCCAAGCCGAAGTAGACCCATGCCGCACTTGGTTCAAAGAGAATGGGAAATGATAGGGATGTGCTACTCAACATCTCTACCCGTGGGGCATAGTCCCATTCTGGTCCCCTAAAACAACGTGAATCAGGGTTCTAACCTAACAATTTCTGAGGGTCAAATGTTGATAAAACCTTGTCAATCCAAAAAATATATCAAATTACGACTCTCATTTTATTTATTTATTTTAATTAAATAATTTTTTTTAGTTATTAACATTAGTTAGTTTTTACTTTAGTTAGTCTTTAGTTAGTAATCTTACTAACTTATTAATTGACTAACTAACTTTCGGACTAACCAACTAACTTTTAATTGCATGGAAATATTACAAAGGGTTTTTTGATGGACCTCAAAACGGGCCGACACTGGCTCATGCACTAGCCGGGCCTCGTCACTACGCACAAGACAACCCCTCGGCCTCGCGGCCAGGAGCGTCTATCAAAATCTCTGCCTTCCTAAACATTGCGTTTGTAATACGTCGTTTGTAGTCCAACTGATCCTAACCCAATATTACTCCTCAGAGGAAGTCCCTTACACATTGCCTAATGGCACCAAGCACAGACATAGGGGGTATGAAATCAATATTGTGCACATGTGGAAAACATCCTTTCAATGATTTTCAACTACCATTCTTATGCGGCGCTGCACGAACCTAGCACAAAGGAAACCCTCGTGCTACTAGGCCCTTATTTTATAATTATTCACCAACCTATATGGCATGCAAACAGAAACAGCAATCTTTTCATCATCTTACTCCACATTTAGACACATTCTAACCACTCTATCCTTCCATCGATCAAATGTTGCATTGTTGTATAGATTTATAGGGTATTTTGCCATCATTTTATGTGTAGAAAGCGGGAAAAACACACTAGAACAAGAAGGCGGGGTTGAACTGAGGCAAATCCTCATGCTTCAGTCCCCACAAACATTCACAAACATTGTTCTTAATTTTCATTAATTTTCCGCATCCAAAATGCATTTTTCCCCTATTTTTTATGGTTTTTCTCTATTTTCCTTGTATTTTTCCTTATTTTTTGCATTATTTTATTACTGAAAATTCAAAATAGGTTATGGGCTATGGCCCTTAGTTCCTTCTTGCAGCAAAAATGAAAATTTAGTTGGTGTTCCTATTCATTTTCCCATTTTTATGCCCAAAAACATCATTTTCCCTTGATTTTCCATATTTTACGTGTTTTAGTGTATTATTTTGAGCCACAAGATGCATATTTTTCTGATTTTCTGATTATGATCAACAAGTACTCATGGAAAATAGCAACATAAACAATTTTTAGCCCACATGAACAACATTTTATCAATCAAAAGCCATGAAATCTCAAATTTCCTTTGAAAAAATTGAATTACCGCTTATTTGCGTGTTTCGGGTTTCATGTCCATGGCTGCAAATCTGAAAATCAGTAGCACTTCAACTCCAACACAATCACAAATCACCATTTCCAGCCCGTGGAGCAATCCGATCCATGCCAGACCTCTTCCCACATGAATTCCCCCTTAGAAGAGAGAGAGGGAGGAGAGAGAAAGACTAGATTTCTATCTCAGCATTCAGGCCATCAATTGAGGAGTGAAGGGCAGCGAAATGATCAGTAGGGAAGGAGAAGATCGGGCCCATGATCAGTTGGCATGGTTGTTCACAGGCAGCATGAGGCATCTCCCATCCTTCAAGCGCAATTTTCGGCGCTCTCTGATGGCGCCCTCTTCCCATGATTTGTTGCTTCTTTCTTGCATGAAACTTTCATGTGACATTTAAATTTTTGGGCTCCCAAAGGTTACTTGCCCATTTTGGCCAAATTTTGTCCACCCCTTCGCATCTTGACCATTTCCTTGGCCATTTCCCCGTCCGGACTCGGAATTGAGCTCTGAAAAATCCTGGGCGTCCGGCTTGGCATCACGCATTGGCCAATAGCCCGTGTCAACTCACACGACTGTCTAAAAAATTATTAAAAATCAACAAGTGTTGCTCGGGCACCTTTAAAGCACTTTGACGCTTAAAATCGTCCTAGATCGAGCCGCCGCCTTTGACAGTGAATATTTTTCCCTTGATATTCAGAATTTTTAGCTATTTTTAAGCACTTTCCGGCATCAAAATTCTGCTCTCATTGGCGACCACGGGATAGGGCGACTTAGCCCGTCGAATCCACGAACATATCTGCACATAAACAACCAAAGAAGCATCAAACTGATACAAAACAAATATATAATAAAACTCAACACAATGCTCCCCCTACCCCTGGACAGAACCAAGGCATGACATCCACAAGGAGTAGGCCTAGCATCATCTAATAGAAGATCCAAAGCGAGTCACTAACCAACTGCTCCAACACAGCCAAACTAAAAACCCTATCAAAGAGGTTGCCCTAAATGGTAGTCTGAACTACTTACCAACTAAAGACAACACAACTAGGAGCTTCTACAAGGCGAGGACTCCTATAGCCTGATCAAGGAGTATTTTCTTTCAGTACAGTTCTTCTTTTAGGGTTTTTATTGGATGAACATACTTGGGCATGTAAAAAGGAGGGAGCTGAGCGTAGTGACCCAAGGAGAACAGGGCATCGGTCTCAGGACCTGTCTCGGCACCCAAGAACCTACCAAGCCCTCGCATGGCGACACTTAATACTTTTCTAATGCTCACTTTTATTTTCGCTCCAACCTTCCTTGTTTTGTTATTTATTTTTTCCAGCAAGAAGCCACCCCTAGGAAGACAAATCTGGTGCTGAATCTTCAGATCTAAAACCATGCAGCATTGATCCCCATTTGGACCTCTCAAAGTGCAAACTGGCAGAACTGAAGACTATCGCCAAAGCTAAAGGTGTAAGAGGTTATTCAAGGATGAAGAGGGGAAACCTATTTTTGGGTTTTGAACCGCTTTTGGAGGGAAAAAGCAAGACAAAAGCAGCTGTTTTGGGGGGAAATCTCTCCGTGAAGTGAAAGGAAGGAAATTACATGACAGAGGACGAGAGGAAGAATGGTTTGATTCTTGAAGGCTATAATGATACTGAAGGCTTTGTGTACTGAGAATTTTGACAAAGAACGAAAACGACATGTGATGCCGACACAACTGGATTCAACAGAACACCGCCTGTGGGATGCCTACGATAGAATTCTGATGAACCCATGGAGCTCAATGAGTTCAACTATGGCGACAGGGAGTAATCAATTTTAGGTGCTCAACGGGAAGGAGATGACGATGAGACCAACATGGCTCGACGACACAAGGAGGGGAAGACAGAGCTTAGCAGCAAGATGATGATCAACTCGATAACATCACGAAAAATATTGAAAGTGATTCGGAAGGGCAAGATGCAGGAATTGGGGTATCAACCAACTTCAGGCATGAATTCCTTGGTTGCTTGAAGAGGATCGTCACGTTATGACGGAGAGAAGAGGCCAACAGAGGCGAAAAGTGCTCAACTTATTGGAGAAGCTATATCCAACAATCCAAATCGCTGGCACTATATCCAATTCAGCAAACAGAGTCATGCTAAGTTCTGATGGTTTGATGCTGAACCTCCAAGATATGCAAATCGAGGATTTGGGCCCTAAAGCTCTCGTGAAAAAGTGACTCCTTGGTTCAAATTCCTGAGGGAAACCTACTGAACTGTACTCGAAATACTTCGAATCAATTCCATAGCCCTGCACCTCTGCGGACATGAAATGTCTCCAACTGCGGACTTCCAAGATGAAAGTAAAAAGCAGTGCAGCAAGCTGAAGAGGAGCGACCTGGAGCTGTGCATATTGAACTTCTTGAAGATAAAGCAGGCATAATGAAAGAAGCTGAAATTTTGCATGTTCATCCTATTCGGCGTCTGATAGCTGAGGGAAAGGCTAACCAAAAAGCAGATGGATGAAGCGCCCAACCGTCCTCTCTTGTTGATTGGAGCTGGTGCTAATCACAAATGTACTATACATCTTAGGCATACCTGGGGAAGGAAAATTTAAATCTTCTTGATTCATTAAGAGGATCGAGTATCAAATTAATATTGACAAGACATGAGCAGGCTGCTAGGTTCATGGCAACAACACTGGGCGTCTAATTGGCAATGTTGGAGTTTGCTTATCCACCTTTGGCCTGGGTGCAACTAATTTTGCAACTGCTGAGTTTCCTATGATGATGAACTTCATAACAGGACATTTAATCAATACAAAAGAGCAAGCAGGGACTTTTCAAATAGTTGTCATTATTGAGAATATGAGGCCTGTCACCAAGGTGTTTAACTCTTAGAAACACGAATCATATACAATGAAACAGTTTACAAAGTAGATTGCTGATGATGAACTCATACCATCTTTCATTAGAGAGGTCGTGCTGGTAAACAGAGAATGGCTATTCTTATGCATACACAATTCCATTTGTGAACACTTGATACTCTAAAATGGGAGTTGGATTGCAGGTTCCAGCACATAGATCCTTTCAGCTCTCTAAATCTTCTGAAATCTTCTGCTGGTCTGGTTACAGAATGTACATGCTGATGTGATCCGAATTTGATAGAAACCTCTCTCAGCCCATGAGCTCTCATGAAACTCTCGCATAATCTGTATCTGCATCGCTAGATCACAAACTACTCTCAAGGGCAAGCCTCCTCTGTTTTTTGGATGCTTCCAAAGAAAACCATCTTTCAAGAAATACCCATAAGCCTTCCTTCTGATTTTCTTGAATTCATCATCTGTCCAATTAGCTCTTCGAGTCAATGAACTTAGATACTGTCCAATTTGTAGCCACTCGTTAACATAAAGTTCTTCAATAAAGGCTTCAACAGTAGATACATGACAATCATGAACAAGGATAGAAGCAACAAACTCTGTCTCATCATCTTCTGCAAGCATTGATGTAGGAAGCGGCCCTGCAACCGGCTTAACCTTCTTATCAACTGTTTTATATTTTGTGTCAACCTTTGCATCATTCAAGCACTCTTTTCTTTGCTGCAATTTCTGCAAATTTTCAGCAACTTTCAACTCTGTTGGCTAAAAATTTTCAACCTTTCGCTCTATGGACTGCATGGGTGCAGCCTGAAACTCTGTATGCAGAAAGTTTTCTGCATTCAACTCTGTTGGCTGAATGGATTTAGCCCTCAACTTTATGGACTGCATAGGTGCATCCTGAAACTCTGTATGCAGAAATTCTTATGCATTTAACTCTGTTGGCTGAATGAATTCAGCCCTCTGCAGCTCTGTTAGCTGATCAAGATCAGCCATAAATTCAGTTTGCTGAGTTTTCTCAGCCTCTAACTCTGTTTTCAGCATAAAACCAGAAATTTCCTGAAACATATCCAAGGTTTGCATAGGTATGATCTTTGAACCCTTACATACATCAATTTTCAGCATTGCTCCCATCTCAAACAATGTATTAGAAGTATTATTGGCGGCTCTCATGCGCAGCCATGCTCTGCATCCATAGGCCACTTGCCACTCTCATAAACACCTCGAGCAATAAGATTAATCTCAGAACCATGATCAACTAAAGCGACCAATGGAATTTGTTTCTCTCCAATCCTTACCACTATCTCAGTGGTTGCTCTAGCCCAATGACTTCGTGAAAAATGGCTGCGAGGAATGAGAATAGGGGTATCATCATCTTCATATTGAATAGGCTGAACTATTTTCTCCAATTGTGGATTAATAGAAGCATTCTCAACTATCACTGCATCATCATGCTCTTCCCCAAGAGCTCCATGCCACAATCCCTGTAAAGTAGGTCCTTCCATCGCATGTCGTTTTCTCCGCAAAAGATCCTGCATCTGATCTTGTATTTCTCTTCTAGCAATCCCAAGAGCTTCTCCAACAGTAAAAGTGACTTCACTATTCAAAATTCTTTCATGAAAAATCTTACTCATATCCGTCTGCATATCAAGGTCTGACAAGAGCTTGAATCCTGGCTCCTTTCTTGGTTGCCTCTTTTCTTTCATCTGCTTGTCTCCCATAGGTTGTTCAGGACCTGATTGAGCTAGAGAACTTGACATAGGTGGAGCTGTAACAGGTACTGAAACAAAGTCACCCCCTCTAGTCTTTTTGGAGGTGCTGGGACCCTCCTCATCTCTTCTTCTCTTTTCCTCAACCATGGCATCTAAACCCTGTGTTTTAGCCATATAAGCAAAAATAGAATACCTGTCAACAGGAGAATCCCATCCTGTTTCTCCTCGGATGCTGGAGCCCACACAAGTCATAGTAGATGCCTGAACTTTTCCTCTTCTTGCTATCTCCAAGGCAGAGGACCATAAAGCAGAGTCTCCATCAGATTTCTGCTCAAGCTGGACTCCATAAGCTGAAGCATCTCCTCTAACACTCACATAAGCTAATCGCGCAGCCATATCATCAACAAGCTTCTTCATGCCTCCCTTACCGAAGTTCATGTCAAGAGGAGCACCAATCTCTGTCAGCCATATCTTCCCATCTTGTCCCCAGAACACTACATTCTTCTTACGCACTTCCTGAAAAGCATCACAATCTCTGCAGTGTTGGTGCTCTGTACTATCGCACCAAATACATCGTCGCCCTTTTCTTTGACCAGCTGGAAAAGCAGTCGCTAGAGCAGGTGCTGCAGCAGGTACTGACATAAGTTGCTCCTTTAACTTACCAACTTCAGCTTTGACTGCTTCAATTGTCAAATCTACCAAGCCTTTAATAACATCATCTACAGATAAGGGCACTGGAGCAGCAGGAACTGGTGGATTCACAGTAGGAGGAGTAGGCTTAGGCAAAGAAGTTGCAGCAGGGGTAGAAGAAGAAGTCTCCAAGGATTTTTCAGGAACTGATCCTGTATTACGATGCAATCGTACTCTCCTGCGCTGTTTCTTAACAAGAGCATTCACAGCATCAATGGCATGTCTCCACTCGGTCTTTAAACCTGAATCAGTAGCTTGATCTTCCAAAAGATCATCCAACTTTTCTTGTAAATCAACATCTGCAGCTTGTAAAAATAACTCCACTTTCTGCATCTCCAAAGCTTGCTGCTCAGTCCCATCCAACTGATCATAGCGGCTCTCAAACTCTCATAGAAGAGCGGTAACTGAAAGTCCCTTATTAGACATAGAAACCCATGCTAAGAAATTCCTGCGATTCATAAGACCTGTATCCTCTAGGAAATATTCATCTTTTAATGCCTTCTTAAACTCTGCCCAACCTACATGTGTTTCTTGAATTTCTGAAATGCGGACTTCAAGAGCGCGCACCACAATCCGCAAGAAGTAGCGGCTCCAAAAATCTTGAGAAACCCCAAAAAACTTCATCTTTTCTTCATACAAATGTAGGTAAGTTGACACTTGCTGGCCATTAAACTGCTTCATCTCCTGTTGGACAGCTTTCAAGGCATCCATAGCATCACTATCACGTTTCGCGTGAGCTTGCTACTGCATATAAATGGTAAATGACTGAAACAGGTTCTTCATGCCATTATCATCTGTCATCTCTTCTTGCGAGTCTCCCATCTTGCTGAAAAGTGATGCAGCACTTTCATGTCGGGTTCACCAGAAATGTCGTAAAGTTCATGCAAGGGCTGCAGAACACGGGGTTCAAGATACAGCAAGAAATGAGGCTAACAAGAAGAACTTAAATATTTGATGCCAAAGTTCACTATATTCCTTGTCAAGTGAGTTACATGAAGTTCATGTTCAAAAAAATCTGAAGTATCTCATAAGCTGTTTACATTCAGATGTATGATGACATTTACATTGAACAGAATAATGGGCATTAACTAATAATCCAGTCAAGCATGTCCTTTAGTGCAGAGAACCTTCTGTTGTACAACACATCTGATTTCAAATGCTCTCAGAGGTTTCTATCAAATTCGGATCACATCAGCATGTACATTCTGTAACCAGACCAACAGAAGATTTCAAAAGATTCAAAGAGCTGAAAGGATCTATGTGCTGGAACCTGCAATCCAACTCCCATTTTAGAGTATCAAGTGTTTACAAATGGAATTGTGTATGCATAAGAATAGCCATTCTCTGTTTACCAGCACGACCTCTCTAATCAAAGATGGTATGAGTTCATCATCAGCAATCTGCTTTGTAAACTGTTTCATTGTATATGATTCGTGTTTCTAAGAGTTAAACACCTTGGTGACAGGCCTCATATTCTCAATAATGACAACTATTTGAAAAGTCCCTGCTTGCTCTTTTGTATTGATTAAATGTCATGTTATGAAGTTCATCATCATAGGAAACTCAGCAGTTGCAAAATTAGTTGCACCCAGGCCAAAGGTGGATAAGCAAACTCCAACATTGCCAATTAGACGCCCAGTGTTGCTGCCATGAACCTAGCAGCCTGCTCATGTCTTGTCAGTATTAATTTGATACTCGATCCTCTTAATGAATCAAGAAGATTTAAATTTTCCTTCCCCAGGTATGCCTAAGATGTATAGTACGTTTGTGATTAGCACCAGCTCCAATCAACAAGAGAGGATGGTTGGGCGCTTCATCCATCTGCTTTCTGGTTAGCCTTTCCCTCAGCTATTAGACACCAAACAGGATGAACATGCAAAATTTAAGCTTCTTTCATTATGCCTGCTTTATCTTCAAGAAGTTCAATATGCACAGCTCCAGGTCGCTCCTCTTAAGCTTACCGCACTGCTTTTTACTTTCATCTTGGAAGTCCGCAGTTGGAGACATTTCATGTCTGCAGAGGTGCAGGGCTATGGAATTGATTTGAAGTATTTCGAGTACAGTTCGGTAGGTTTCCCTCAGGAATTTGAACCAAGGAGTCACTTTTTCACGAGAGCTTTAGGGCCCAAATCCTCGATCTGCATATCTTGGAGGTTCAGCATCAAACCATCAGAACTTAGCATGACTCTGTTTGCTGAATTGGATATAGTGCCAGCAATTTGGATTGTTGGATATAGCTTCTCCAATAAGTTGAGCACTTTTCGCCTCTGTTGGCCTCTTCTCTCCGTCATAACGTGATGATCATCTTCAAGCAGCCAAGGAGTTCATGCCTGAAGCTGGTTGATACCCCAGTTCCTGCATCTTGCCCTTCCGAATCACTTTCAATATTTTTCGTGATGTTATTGAGTTGATCATCATCTTGCTGCTAAGCTCTGTCTTCCCCTCCTTGTGTCGTCGAGCCATGTTGGTCTCATCGTCGTCTCCTTCCCGTTGAGCACCTACAATTGATTACTCCCTGTCGCCATAGTCGAACTCGTTGAGCTCCATGGGTTCATCAAAATTCTGTCGTAGGCATCCCACAGGCGGTGTTCTGTTGAATCCAGTTGTGTCGGCATCACATGTCGTTTTCGTTCTGTGTCAAAATTCTCAGTACACAAAGCCTTCAGCATCATTATAGCCTTCAAGAATCAAACCATTCTTCCTCTCGTCCTCTGTCATGTAATTTCCTTCCTTTCACTTCACGGAGAGATTCCCCCCCAAAACAGCCTGCTTTTGCCTTGCTTTTTCCCTCCAAAAGCGGTTCAAAACCCAAAAATAGGTTTCTCCTCTTCATCCTTGAATAACCTCTTACACCTTTAGCTTTGGCGATAGTCTTCAGTTCTGCCAGTTTGCACTTTGAGAGGTCCAAATGGGGATCAGTGCTGCATGGTTTTAGATCTGAAGATTCGGCACCAGATTCATGAGTCAACAACTTTTTGCTGTCTGATTTGGGACTTGTTTCTTTCTCTTCTTCCCATGCATTGCCACTTCTCTTTACAGTGTCTTTCATTTCTTTCTGTGGGCTAACTTTCAAGGCTCCTTTCACTACTTTTTCTGCAGCACCATCCACCTTTGAGCCTTTCTTTTAGGGTATCTTTGGAGTCATCAATTGCCCCATTAACAGACAGCTTTGTGATGGGTGATCTACGCACAAACTTCGTTCGGCCTTGAAGATTGGATGGCAAAGTACTCCCTCGGTGCTTCACTAGCGCTTTGCTCGCTTCAGAACTTTTGAGAGACTTCCTTCAACTCTATGTCATGGGAACTTTTGAACTTAGATGATCGCTTCCACAAACCTTCCTTTGATTCCATAATTCCCTGCACTTTTCGTAGAGATCATCATTGAAATTATCAGCTTGATAATGTCCTTTGGCATCAGTTTTTCATATTTTTCTAACACACACACATCATGCATCCAAACAAAATCATACACATGCACTAAGGGAATATATACATTGGATGCGGATTATCGTAATGCATCACACACACAATGAATCACACACAGAAAATAACACAAATGCACAACAAAAGAAATGAAGGTGTATACAACTCAGATGTGCAGTAGCACGACACCGTCCCTCAGTTCGAAAGGCATACGCCTTACTTTCTGTCGTATAGGACGACTGCCCTCTTTCAACGAAATTGTATGAACAGCAAGACTAGGAGGAATGCCTCTCAACTCATCATAACTCTAGGCAAAGATATCCCGGAATTCCTGAATCAAGGCCACATAGTCCTCCCTTTCTGCTGTGCTGAGCATAGAACCTAATTTGTTTTGGCCCTGAATTATCAAGCGTACCAAGGTCTAGCTCGATAACATCTGCATCTCTTATACGATCTTGGCCCTCTATCGGCTCATTCAAAGTAATCTGATAGATGTCTTCCGTGGTGGATCCCTCTTTGGACTCATCACTCGATAATGTCTCACTGGCAGATAAATCCTCTAATGTCTCCAATTCTGTAGAAGATAGATGAGCTCTCTCACTCTACGGGGACTCAGGATAAGCATCAACCGCCACACGCTGGGCACCTCTACCAAATATTAGTCAACCGGTGGGTATATCTACTTGGCAGTCCGCTTGCAAGATCCAAGGTCGTCCGAGTAATACTTGGTAACTTGGATGGCCTGCAAAACGAATCACCCTAAAGTCCAACAGGCATTCTACACTTACAACAGTGACATGGACCTTAGTAATGCAGCCTTCTGGCTGTCTCAAGCTATCATCTGCCATTCTGAGAATTGTGGAGGTATCTTTCTGGATCGCAAGACCTAACCTTTCCATCAGTTTAGAAATCATAATGTTAATAGATGATCCCGTGTCCAATAATGGCATAATCTACTAATATCCCATCGACATAGTCTGCAACCCTTGGGCAAATGCTTCTCAACATGCTCAAACCAGTCATCACCAACTCGCGCAATACCCAAAGGTTCTACGATATACCCAGTACATAGGATCTTTCTAAATTCCTTGCGTACTCCTGGGGAAAGCTTAATAAGCTGTAAAAGATTCACATCTGGCTTGACTTCGCAAAGAGAGCTCGCCAAATCGAATTCATGATAGTTCGATAGAGCTCCCTTTTCACGCCAAACCATCCACTCTTTAGGTCGCTGAACCAGCTTTATTGCCTGTTTCTTAACTTTCACCTTCTTCTTTGGTGGTACCTTATCGGCTTTACTTTCCATGGGCTTCAAAGGTCCCCCTTCCATGGTAGGATCCAAAACTTGCGTTCCTTTGTCGCCTTGTTTAGGGTTTCCGTCGACAGGCTTATCCTTGTCGACTTCTCTACCCTTTTGACCTCTTGTAAGAACAACTCGCAGATTAGAGGTTTCAGCATCGTTAACGTGTACAGCCTCAATCAAACTAACCCCACTACCACTTGGTAGCTCCTCCACTGTAGTCTTTGGTCGTTGAAGTATTTGTTTAGGCCCGTCTTCTCGCTGGGAATCATTTCCTTGTGCACGATGATTAACAGGCCCTGGTTGCCGACTACCGCACTGGAGGGAACTGATCTTACTCCAACAAGTAGCTGCTAAATGGCCGGATTTTCCACAAATGTCGCACTTAACATTTGGGCAATTTCTTGGATAGTGTTGCCCACCACACCATTTGCAACTAAACCTCGAAGGTGCACCCTCATCTGGGTATCTACTTCCTATCAAATTTTGTTGTTTTTTAAGGAAGTTGACATCAACGGCTATTTGTCGATACTGCTCCGTAATCATATCGGTATAATGCTTCATCATGTCCTTAACCTCGCCAAGAACATTGGAAGCGCTCGACTCATAGCCTTGGTCATTACCATGTCGTTCCATCGGCCTAACAATTCGATTAGGCACTCGTTGTTGAGCCACAGGCATGGTATTAGAATTGACCGCCTGGCCTCCACCATTTGGAGCCATTTGACTGCCCGTAGGCATCGACATGCTAGGGGGAGCTGGTAATAAAGGGACATTCTGCATCATGCTCCCTCTCCCATTAGGGTTAGCCATCGCTATCCCTTGGCCACTACTGCCATTGGCCATTGCCACATTATTTCCCAATACTAAACCCATATTCGAATTACCTCGAGAAGCATAGGCTGCTTGTAGTCGGGATTCCACCTCTTGTGCTCGTGTAATGGCAGTATCTATATCCCCCAAGGGGACACTACTCAACTGCAATTGGATATTAAAGTCCAAACCATGTAGGAAATATTGCAATTGGGCAGCTGCGGGGATAGGAATAGAGGTGTCCAACTTACGAAAAACCTCTTTTATTTTATTCGCATAAGCACAAATATCCTCGTGTGGTTCTTGGCAGGTCACGTTGAGTACACGCAACCAATATTTCCCACCCCTTTCAGGGGCAAACTCCCTTCGAAAAGCTCCATAAAATGAATCAATATTCAATATAGTTCCGTCTTCTAAACCATGATACCATATGGCAGCTCTTCCTTTGAGGGTCATATTGAAGAACATCATTAAATGTCCTTCTTCTTGGATGCGACAGTTAAACGTCAGCTTTTGAAACTCCTTAATGTGGAGTTCCGCATCTTCCTCAACTAGCCCATTAAAAATGGGTAGTGGGTAACCTAGAGCTAGCAAATCCGTTGTTCCTGCAGGAATTGCAATAGGCTGCGCCATAACAAAAATTGGATTTGCACTAGGAATAGGGGACGGTGGGGTTACACCTCCCGCACTTGATATAGACTGACTTATAGCAGAAAGGGGAGCACTATAGCTTCCACCTTCTCCTGACTTACTGCTTGTGGTACCAAGACCACTAGATCCACTCCCTCGTAAGGGTTCAGCACCGCTACGCTTAGGGGAATATCTCCTAAAAATTTCAGCACGTCGCCTAGCTCTTTCGTCTCTCTTTTGCTTTTGGATTTCTACTAGACGATGCTTATCGATAAATAACGGATCAATCTCAGTATCCTTTGGCATAAACTGCTAGTTGGTCCCTAGACAACCAGGATTCGTGGACCGCCACTTTTAAGTGGCTCCCGGCAGACGCACCACTGATGGACCTAAAAACGGGCCGGCACTGGCTCATGCACTAGCCGAGCCTCGTCACTACGCACAAGACAACCCCTCGGCCTCGCGGCCAGGAGCGCCTATCAAAATCTCTGCCTTCCTAAACATTGCGTTTGTAATACGTCGTTTGTAGTCCAACTGATCCTAACCCAATATTACTCCTCAGAGGGATTCCCTTACACATTGCCTAATGGCACGAAGCACAGACATAGGGGGTCCTCCAACGACTGAGTGCCGCCAACCCTCTGCGACTCTCCTACACCTTGGGGATTGGCCCCTCGATGCGTCGCTCAACATATAAACATTTCGCACAAAATCCACTCAAAGTAGCATTTAATTGTATACAGGAATGTACCATTGTCCTTACTTCTCTTTCCCCTAGACCCCACAACTAGCCTATGGCTTAGGGTGTCCTGTCTCTCACTCAACGTGGGTCAAGGTCCTAATGAAAGCAATTGCTGTGCATCCAGGATTTCTGATACCTTTAAATATTTCCATGATTTATGCATATTGTGGATGCCAAGTGCTCAAACAGTTATGAAATCAATATTATGCACATGTGGAAAACATCCTTTCAATGATTTTCAACTACCGTTCTTATGCAGTGTTGCATGAACCTAGCACCAAGGAAACCCTCGTGCTACTAGGCCCTTATTTTATAATTATTCACCGACCTATATGGCATGCAAACAAAAATAGCAATCTTTTCATCATCTTACTCCACATTTAGACACATTCTAATCACTCTACCCTTCCATCGATCAAATGTTGCATTGTTGTATAGATTTATAGGGTATTTTGCCATCATTTTATGTGTAGAAAGCGGGAAAAACACACTAGAACAAGAAGGCGGGGTTGAACTGAGGCAAATACTCATGCTTCAGTCCCCACAAACATTCACAAACATTGTTCTTAATTTTCATTAATTTTTCGCACCCAAAATGCATTTTTCCTCTATTTTTTATGGTTTTTCTCTATTTTCCTTGTATTTTTCCTTATTTTTTGCATTATTTTATTACTGAAAATTCAAAATAGGTTATGGTCTGTGGCCCTTAGTTCCTTCTTGCAGCAAAAATGAAAATTTAGTTGGTGTTCCTATTCATTTTCCCATTTTTATGCCCAAAAACATCATTTTCCCTTGATTTTCCATATTTTACGTGTTTTAGTGTATTATTTTGAGCCACAAGATGCATATTTTTCTGATTTTCTGATTATGATCAACAAGTACTCATGGAAAACAGCAACATAAACAATTTTTAGCCCACATGAACAACATTTTATCAATCAAAAGCCATGAAATCTCAAATTTCCTTTGAAAAAATTGAATTACCGCTTATTTGCGTGTTTCGGGTTTCATGTCCATGGCTGCAAATCTGAAAATCAGCAGCACTTCATGTCTAGCACAATCACAAATCACCATTTCCAGCCCGTGGAGCAATCCGATCCATGCCGAACAAGCCTCCATCATTTTTTCTTCTTCCTTCCTCTTCCCACATGAATTCCCCCTTAGAAAAGAGAGAGGGAGGAGAGAGAAAGACTAGATTTCTATCTCAGCATTCAGGCCATCAATTGAGGAGTGAAGGGCGGCGAAATGATCAGCAGGGAAGGAGAAGATCGGGCCCATGATCAATTGGCATGGTTGTTCACAGGCAGCATGAGGCATCTCCCATCCTTCAAGCGCAATTTTCGGCGCTCTCTGATGGCGCCCTCTTCCCACGATTTGTTGCTTCTTTCTTGCATGAAACTTTCATGTGACATTTAAATTTTTGGGCTCCCAAAGGTTACTTGCCCATTTTGGCCAAATTTTGTCCATCCCTTCGCATCTTGACCATTTCCTTGGCCATTTCCCCGTCCGGACTCGGAATTGAGCTCTGAAAAATCTTGGGCGTCCGGCTTGGCATCACGCATTGGCGAGTAGCTCGTGTCAACCCGCACGACTGTCTGAAAAATTATGAAAAATCAACAACTGTCGCTCGGGCACCTTTAAAGTACTTTGACGCTTAAAATCGTCCTAGATCGAGCCGCCGCCTTTGACGGTGAATATTTTTCCCTTGATATTCAGAATTTTTAGCTATTTTTAAGCACTTTCTGGCACCAAAATTTCGCTCTCATTTTTAGTCTAAAGGTTGTATCTATAGGGGATCAGAGAGAGAAGGAAGCACAGAATAGGAGATAGAATAGAAGAAAAAGAATAGACAAGAGGTACACAAGATAAATTCAAAGCTCAATGAATCAAAGCACTATGTATGATAGAATCTAAGAAGATTAAAAAAATCCTTGTCTAGGACTATTGAGAAGCAATCTCGAAGAATTAGATCCCCTTGAGCTCCCTAGTAGACCAAAAACACATACCAAAAATTCACTTCTTCTCTTTTGCTCAGACCACAAATTTGATGGTTACATTGGCAAGGGGTAAAACCTCAAGAAACCTACTTAGAATTCTTCCAGATTGCTCCTCCTTCTCCTAGTTCAGAGTGATGTTTATTGCCTGTAAAGTGCAATTGCGCATCACGAGATTTTGGAAGTCCTTCTTTCATGAGCTTTTCCAAAACTAGTTGAAAATGCAACTTGCTTCTTGCATGTCACCCTATTCTAGAAGTTGTCTACACCTTTTTAGGATATCTATAAGAAATAATATCCAAAATATCAAAAATAGGCTAAACTTGTCCAAAATCCTCATATTTTGGAACTAACCATACTATGGACATTAGCACTAATGACTAAGATGGCATTAACTCTCTAGACTAATAAGAAAGCCGAATGATGATACACTCTAAGTTTTTTTCACACTATGTCTACATAGCGACATGATACTCACCCGCACTGAACCTGCACATCCTCTGGTATGTGCCACCGATGCACCACCTAGGTTAAACACCCATATTATCAACTTGTTGCTCATCGTGCACATAATAAGGCATCCCTCTCAATCATAGACCAAAGAATGCAGCATTTGCACAACTATAATACCATACAAAGCATAGACTCTAGCGTCATCGAGCCTTGGTTGTGCATCATATACTAGAGGAGGCTATTGAATCTCCATATACATGCTATCAATGTACCCATCAACAAATACATAGAAAAATGCCTTCTCTTTCAGAGGTCCAACACATGGAAATCTACTTATGCTGACAATTATATACCACACCATAAACTGAGCCTCACTTGCATCCAACACATGTTGACCATCACCAAAAATAGTGAAGCAGTCCACATCTTGAAGCATCTTTGAATTGCCTGTCAAGGCCTTTGACAAAGCATCTGAAACATTTTTCACATACGGAGCATCACATCTAACATTCTCTAAAGGCATATCCTCGAGCATATGAACTATCTCAAAAATGATAATTGTATCATGCAAATCATGTACATCCAACACTTTACCAATCTCCCTTTGAGTCCTTACATTGAGTAAAACATGAGCTTCGTAAACCTCTTTAGATGAATTAAGAAAATCTACATATGCAATGGTTGAATCTTCCACTATAGAATCTTCCAAGGCATCCATGGCAGTCTCAATATTAGACTACAACTTATATCCCAGTTGTTTGTCCTCTTGCTTGCTATCATATTTCTACTCCTGCCCAACCTCTTCCATAACATGCTCGGGAGGTGGTTGATTTGTAGCTTTAGGCTGATCCATACTTTTTCTTGCCACTCTCTTAGATATCCTTGCATTATCTTATCTCAATTCTGTTTCTCTTCCACAAGTATATATGTGTTTTGCACTTTTGCTAAATATGCATCCACCACTGAATATGCATCTATCGGTGATTCCCAACTAGTTATGTCATAAATGTCTTGCCCTGCATGAGACATTTCACTATTATTAACTTTTCTCTTTTAAGTTGCAAAACATGTGTCCATATTGTAGTCTTTGGACATCCAGGTATTCTATCCAACTGTAGACCAAAAGTAGAAGCATGTACAACCGCATAAGCATTTCAGACAACCAAGTTTTTCAACAACTTTTGCATACCTCCCTTTTCAAAATTCAAAGAAAGAGGCAATCCCATTTCTTGTGCATGGATCTTGCCATCTTTCCAAAAGATGAGATGTCATGCCAAGGCCTCCTAATAAGTAGCACAATACTTCCTTTCATATTGCAATCTATCACACCACATATATCTTTTCTCTAGTTTAGGGGTTGTTTCCTGTCTCCTTTCCTCTTGTTATTTATTATCCAATTTTGGGACCTTCAATTAAAGATTCTGCATGCCTTTAACCAATTCATCTAATACATCTCCTCTTACATTAGGAAGAGCACGTGTAGCCATTGGGTTAGCCACATAAGTAGGTGGCTTATTGGATACGTCAACTATTTTGCCTATAGTAGTGGGAAAGCTAGATACATACAATCTTTCTCTTCTTCTATGCTTTTTCACCAGCATAGTAACACCTTCCTTAATATGCCTCCACTTTGTTTTAAGCCATGTCTCTATAGTCTGATCCTCTAACAAATCATCAAGCTTCTCTTGAAGCTCAAGATTTGTTGCTTGCAAAAACAATTCAAATTTTTAGCTTGTTGTTCTACAAGATCTAACTACTCAAGCCAACTTTCAAATTCTCTTAATAACTCTATAGCCATAAGACCCTTATTGGGTTTTAGAACCCAACTGGAAAGCCTTGCGAATAATCAAACTGGTGTCTTCAATGTAAAATTCTTCCTTGGGAGTGACTTCTTGCAAGCTGTCCAGTCAACAACATGCATGCACAATTCAGTAACTCGAGCTTTCAATTCATATATCGTGACTTGTAAAAAATACTAGCTCCATACAAGTTGAGCCATTCCAAAGAACTCCATCTTTTGAGCATAGGTATGCAAATATGCAGATACATTCCTACCATTAAGTAACCTCATCTCACACTCTATTACGAGCAAAGCATTTATCACAACAATTTCTATTCAAGCAAAAGTTTGCATAACTTGTTGTTGTTGTTCTTGCATACACATGTTCATATTCTATACTAACTAATGTAAAACATCACTAGAAATTGTGCTTGAAGGTTCTCCCATCCTGTCTTTCCTTCTAACAACCTTTCACATCGAGTTAACCAATGTTTGAGGGGTTTTTAGTGGAAAGGTCGTATCCACTAGGGATTAGAGAGAGAAGGAAGTAGAGAATAAAAGATAGAAGAGAATAAAAAGAATAGACAAGAGGTACACAAGATAGAGTCAAAGCTCAATGAATCAAAGCACTATATATTGATAGAACCTAAGAAGATAAATAAAATCCTTCTCTTAGACTTTTCCAGCGTTAGATATCTTGGAGCTCTCGGAGTGTTGTTTCCTGCCTGAAAACTGCAATCGTGTGCCGTGCAAATTCGAAAGTTCTCTTTTCATAATCTTTCCCAAAACTAGTTAAAAAAGTAAATATAAAAAATTCCATAATGTAAAGTGGACTTCACATACCTCAATATACGACTGACCGCATCCAAATGAGGCTTTCTAGTCATATGCATAAACTGACCGATAAGACCAACATCATAGCTCAAGTTTGGCCTTGTGATACTTATGTAAATAAAACTCCCTAGTATCCTCCTAAACATAGTAGGGTCTTCTATCTCATCCTCAACATCAGCACTCAACTTTACATTTTACTCCAATGGTACTTGGATAACATATCCAAGCCATAGGGCCTTTCAAAGAAATTGCCCTATACCATCATCACATCTAATCACCTCAATACCAAGAAATTATCTTAGCTCACCCAAATCCTTCATCTCAAACTTCTTCTTCAATAAGTCCCTAAGTTCAACAATCCCATTGTAACTATCACCTATAATAATCAAGCCATCCACATGGATGACTATGATGACCAACAAACCTGCATCTCCCCTTCTCACATAAAGTGGTTGATGAGCATCAAAAATACAAAATCCAATATTAACAATATGCTCTCCAATCTTGTAAATGAAAAAGACACAACATTTGATGTTCCATTGATGGAAAGTATTGACTTAGAAATAGATGTGTCTGGTGGAGACCATGCTCTAGGTGCTTGCTTCAACTCATAGAGCACCTTCTTTAACCTGCACACATATGTGGGATGATCTAAATCCTCATAACCTGCTAGTTGCTCCATATACACTTCTTCATGCAATTCACTATGCAAGAAGACATTATTAACATCCATTTGTTGCAAAATCCAACCCTTGGATGCTGCCAAGACAATCACACATCTAATAGTTGCCATCCTAGCAACTGGATTGAATGTCTCTTCATAATCTATGCCATATGTTTGAGCATAGCCTTTTGCAACCAACTAGCCTTATACCTGCTAATGAACCATTTGCATTATGCTTGACTTTGTAAACCCACTTACAGCCAATAGCTTTCTTACCCTTCGGCAAGGGTACCAAATCCCAAGTCTTATTGGCTTCTAATGCAGCCATCTCCTCATCCATTGCTACATCCCAATGAGCATGACCAACAACATCCTCAAAACAAGTGGGCTCAACATCCTCAACTATCTTCACCATATAAGCATAAAGGTGAGCTCGATAACCTTCAAAACCAAATATTTTAATAGGGTATCTAATCCTACTAGACCTACATATCACTGGATCACTCAGTGGAGCCTTTACATTACTATGTGCTCTCTATACACCTAGTGTCCCGAGTGAAGGAAAACCAAGCTCATCATCCAAACTCTCTGAACCAGTAGAATCTCCATCAAATCCCAAATGACTAGTAGATGCATCATTACCATCTAGCACTTTCTTCTTTCCTTTATCTTTGACTGTAACACTTATAGATCCACCTGAAGATGTAGGGCTACTCCTTAGTCTCCTAGACCAAGGGCTCACTTTAGGTGTAGTACCAGATGATGTTTCTAGTCCACTAAGACTTCGTGATTCTTGCTTTTTTTTCTGCACATAGCTATCATGATCATTATCATCATCTAATACATCACCAAAAGGTGCATACCAATTGCTCATCTCATAAAAAATAACATCCCTACTCACTCTGAACTCACCTATGACAAGGTTATAATAACAATACATTTCTGCTCTAAAGAGTATCCAATAAAAATACATTTTTTCAGCCTTTGGATCAAGCTTCTTCCACAACTCATCTGGTACATGAACATATGAAACATAGCCAAATACCTTCAAGTGTGATACATCAAGCTTCTTACCTGTAAAGCATTCTTCGGGGGTCATCCCATGAAGTGTAGCTATGGAGGTTCTATTCATAATATAGACAGCAGTATGAAAAAATTCACACAAAAAATATTTTGACATATTCTTTTCAACCATCAATGCTTGTGCAACTTTTGCAATTTGCCTATTTTTCCTTCCTGAAACCCCATTTTTCTGTGGGGTATACCTGCAAGTAAATTACCTCTTTATCCCATGAGTCTTCAAGAAGCCACTAAACTCATTAAAGAGATACTCTCTCCCTCTATCTGATCTTAAGCACTTAACTTTCAAGCTTTTTTTTGTTTCAACATCTGCCTTGAAAGATTTGAAGTGGTCAAATGCATCTCTCTTTTCCTTCAAGAAATATATCCATAGCTTCCTTGAACAGTCATCAATAAATATGACAAAGTATTTGATGCCACAAAGAGATACATTCTATGTAGGCCCCCAAACATCTATATGCACTACATCAAGCATATTTTTTTCTCACTTCTCTATCATGCAAGAAGGGTTGTCTTGCCTGCTTACCAAACTGGCATGCTTCACAGACTTTATGAAATTCTACAACTCTAAAACAAGGCAACCCTGTAACCAATCCTTTGGATTGCATTAATTTTATCTTTGCACATTTTCATGTTCAATACATTTATGCCATATTTTAGTGTCTGTAACCACTCCTTTTCCTTTGGCATACATAGCAACATCCATTGCAAGAATTCCAGCATCTAAAGTGAACATGCATCCCAAATCTACTTCCTTTTGCGACCAACTTGCACTTATCATTTAAGTCTTCTACAAAACAATCTTTTGCATTGAATTGATCTGCAACCCTTACTCTACCATTTGGCCAATAGACACTAGATTCTTTGTGATTGATGGCACATGTAATACATCTATCAAACTCTTTGTGTGGCCATCATGCTAGGTTAAGGGAACCTTTCTAATGTGTGAAATTGGGTGGTATCAATCATCACTTGTCTACACATAACCTAGATTTTGTAAGTCATGCATATTTGCAAACCATTCAACATGACGGGTTATATGATTAGATGCACCTGAATCGACATACCATACATCATTATGTGTCCTCTTTCTTGTACATGCATTCATCATATGCTACATAACAAACAAACACTCATTTTTTTCTTCATTCTATTGTGAATACGATACATAGTTTCCTTGCTGCAATCTACCATTGCAAATATTAGCATTCTTAGTATAACAATGGATTAGAAATATGACATGTTTTGTCACAATAATAGAAAATAATAGCAAATTTTCTACAACCTCTATTTTTCCATCCACCTCTTCCTCTAGAGCTCCCCCTCCCTCTAAAGTTTCCTCCGCCTCTAGAAGCCTGCATTTCACCAAATTGCTAATTTAACGTGTTTTTCTGGTTATCCCCGACACATCTCATACCACGGCCTCTCGAAGAGGACCTACCATGTTCCCTTCTTGAACTTGAGTAAAATGCTCGGACATATTCACCATTTCTTTCAGACAAGTCACCTTGTATTTTGATCTCTTCGGTAATCATAAGAGAGACCAACTCATCAAAATCTAAAAATGGCTTTCGTACATATACAGAAGTGACAAATGATTTCAATACCTTCTCATTATTAAGGCTACTCAAAGTGGATGAAACCAAATTATCATCATTAGGCATTGCATCAATTGCTACTAAAGCATCTACAATGCTCCTCACGTTCAAAGCGTACTCATTGACAGACATTTTCCCTTTCTTCAAGGTATTCAACTCTTGCTTGAGTTGAATCTTTCGTGCCTTTGTATTTACTAAAAACATGTTTTCAAAAATTGTCCAAGAAGTTTCTGCATTCTTGATATATCCCAACATAGTATTATCAATGACTGGAGATAGCCAATACATCACCTTTTTCTCTTTTGCATTCCATTCTTTCCATGCCTTTAATTCATCTATAGTCGGAGGGACAATCAGTTCTAGCTCCTTTTTTTAAAAACCTAAAACAAACTCATAAAGGCCCTTTCCAATGAGGAAGTTCATTACACAGACCTTCTTATGAAGCGTAGTTGTCTTTGTTGAGCTTCTCAATAATAGGATTTCCACTGTTCTCTACCATTATCACAAAAAATGATACAACACAATAAGCTTGTCTTCTGCAACTTTTCACAACAAGTGCACATCAATATACCAAGAAATCTTTTTCATTGATTGCTCAATAGTACATGTAATCAACAATCTATTTGTAGATAAGCCTTATCTGAAAAACATCTAAAAAATTATAGATTCGAAATCTATAACCTGTGCACCCACTTTGGTCAATATAGCTGAAATCACAGTATACCTTGAAATTGTTGTCCGCAACCTTGCGGCTCTAAAATAGAGCCTGAAACGGCTTCAGATATTGAAAAAAACTGCGAGAAGGCCCTAAAGGGCTCAATATACAATGCTCTACTCGCACACCAAATCTCACAGCAATTTGAGATTTTCACTCTACCCTGCTTCCGGTGTCTCCACATGCATTATCCAAGAGAAGGAGTGGAAGAATGGGAGAGCTTACTATTGCTTGCTTGCTCGAACCATGTTTCTTTTCCTTCACTTGAGCCTTCAAAATTAGCCTCTCTTAGTGGCACCTCTCTAATACCATGTCAAGAATCGCGTGGTGGGGACACTTGCTTAAGCTATTGCGCCAAACACGCACTGTATACACAAGAGGAAGCTCACTCAAAAAAAGAAGAAGGGAGATGGAGGTCAAAACGTTTTCTTGCTGATTTCTTTTTCTTTTTCCCTACACAATACAATGTACACAAAGTATAGATAAGATACAACATAAATGAAAGTGGCCTACTAAGTCAAATAGTGCATAACAGACTAGACTAATTGATTAGCGCTATATCTTTGTCAGCTGTAGATAGGTGTAACTAACTAAATATAATAAGGATAAGTCAATGGCTATGTGAGTATCATAATGACCACCAACATGCTAAGTGTAGACATGCGGACCTATCTAGCTAGGCGGTCCATCATCAATGTCCGCACATATTGATCTTGCCATCTCAACACACATGACCCCAACAAGAAACATTTCATAAATAAATGTAAAATATATTTATAGTATACATTTATATAGACAATTTGTTGCTATGTAGCCAAGTAACCCCATACATATAGACTACACTTTCAAACTATTGATGGATAAAGCTCTAGCAATATTCAAATACTAGCTATCAAACATATTAGCAATACCTTTAGTCTCACTTAGCTCTTAAGGGGGTTTACTATGGGTAACCCATAATATCATATGAATTTAAGGACTATATATTATATGTAAATCCTCTATATCACGTGCTTTCAAGACCTATAAAGATACCCTTATTTGTGATTTTTTCTTCAATAGAACATATCCGTTTTCTATCCAATCTATGAATAACCCCTTTATATTATATCAATGTATATATAAATAACATGTAAAATGGTAATTAAAAAATCCCTTTTTTTGGAGCCACATGATATACTTACATATTTATAAGTGAGTAACCTAAGTTTTAAAAAATGTTTACTTATAATTTTATTATGAATAAAACAAATCCTTTTCTTATTCAACCTATGAATATCCCCATTAAATGATACATTTTTGTATAACATAGAAAAGGTCTAGACTTAGGATTTTAATTAAGATCTCTTCTTTAGACTCACTTGATATGCTTACATATTTATGAGCAACCTCTAATGAGTTCAAGTAGAAACCATTGTCATCTTCAATCTATGGCACACTATCTTTCTTATGATTTTCCTTGAGAATTTAAACTAAGGAGACCTACCCCTCCATTTTCCATTTAACTATTAGATGTATCTCTAGATCTATAGTATTAGCATAAAACTCTTCTTTAGAACAAATGAAATTGATAGTATATTGACACATCCAAAACAAAATGTGATCACTAGGATCAATAGAAAGAGAAAATGTAAACATAATTTTGGGATCCATAGCTAGATTGATGTAGTCTTTCTCCTCCTTGTCGCTTTATTTCTCACATATCCCTTTGCAAATGATACAATTGATTTAATTTACTCTTGTCAATCATTATTTGGAGTACTCTTAGAAGATGAAGTCTTGAACTAAATCCTAATAATGACTTTTAGTATAGAAAATCATTAAAGAAAACCATTTATTTTGAAAGGATGTTATCCTCCCAAAGATACAATTCAGAATATCTACAATGAAGCAAACTAAAGCCATCCTCAAGATCCAAGTGTTGCAATTCTTAGAGGACTTTGAAGGAAAATTTTGGGCCCAACTAGAAATCTCCATGTCTTGCATGTACCTTCTCTAGATAATAAGGTCTCTAGAAAGTATCTGTAACGTGTCCCCTAGTATCATCCAAGACACGTCTTAGCAGTCCATCGGAAAGGATGTCTAGAAATCTCCACCCGACACTCCCGTGGAATGTTACGGGTTTTGCAATCTAGGTCTTTCCGCATCTGCCACGTAGCGGAAGTATCCTGGCCGTTCCCACTTAGGATCAACCGGAATTAGGGTTTTCCTGATGGGTCATTAGCTAACAGCAACTAGCGTCAGACCCGAGCGAACTACTTTACGCAGAAACGCCAGGTCCGAAGCGGATTCACGCTGCATTTGGTTCAAGGAGAATGGGAAACGAGAGGGATGCAAGCTCAACCTCTCTGCCATAAGGCATAGTCCCATTCCGTTCCCCTAAAACAGCGTAAATCTGGTAAGACGTAACTTTAGGTCATCGTTCTCTTTATTCGTTTTGATGATGATGATCATTTCGCTGTTCTTCGAGATTTTTGAGAAAAGTTCCCGGCTAACCGGGACCACCCAACCGTAGGATGGACCCATGGCCCATCCTCCGCACTTTCCTCGGTTTGTTTTAGTTATGTAATTATCTAACACATTAATTTGACATATAACAATCAGTTTCTTTAATTAACCTTGTTAAGCACTGGTTCCTTCACGTAATCTTATCACGTGACATAGAAAAACAACATCAAGCAAGTTCTTTTAATATTTCATCATTTTATCTTTGAAATACAAGGAGTTCCGCCCGTAGGCTTGTCCATAATCTGCCCGAAGCCTATCCAGTAATCTCCAGGGATCACTATTCCAAGCTTCCTCCCGTCAACTAGTATGCGGGCCTCGAGATCCAATCCCGAGTCACGTTAGCCTCTTGTGCATGACCCAGAAGGCGAGGGATTTACGGCCAGAGCCCCCCTAGCACCCAAGCGTCCTCCTGCTCCAAGTAGAACTCAACGGATAGACCTCTCGCAGCGGGTTCGGTCCACGGTCTCGGCGCGGTCAACAACCCCCTTGGTTAGGGTCAGGCAAGCAATCGGGGGTAACTGAAGCTGCCTCTCGCCCTTCAGGCCTTTAACCTGAAGTATAGGTACTCATTTAATTTGTAATTCATAATTCAAACAGAGCTCTAAAATATCTAGCAAGCACAAACATTTCCGTTAATCAACCGAGTTGTTTGGCAAACTGCTAAGGAAGTGTTCTTTCCTTTTGAGTGTAACAGCACTCGTTCCCAAGGTGTCTTGTAAATTGGCAAGATCTTTTACATTCCGGTGTAGGGCATACCCAATTTGGTTAACCCTAAGTGCCTTAGATATGCTAGTTTCCGATTTACAACTCTCCTTATTTAGAAGGATATCCAAACATACATCTTTTTGCAAGATAACTTGCGTAGGGATCTGCCGTCCTTAATGAGGGATTTTACCCTTTCTCCTTGTGAATCAATCACAAGACTAAATGATTTCATACTTGTTGCGCAAGTCCTGCGATGGAATAATCTGTTTAGATTCTTTAAGCTGACGTATGTCAGAACCTTAGGGACAAACCTAGTTCCTTATCTTTACGAATTGATTGTCCCTACAGTAAGGAAAGTAGTCAAGTGTTTAGGGTATGAATGTTTCTATGTTTAGATTGGTTCAGTTATCTTTTGGAAGGTAATATTAATCGTCTTGTCACGGTTTTGCTATCCTTGTGACAATTTACTTCCCAGTCAATACAGTTTAATTTAACTTCTGTTTTCCTTAAAGATGAGCTCATGCCAACTAACAACATTTGCCTTGCTAAGATGTGCAAATATTCAAGATAACTTCCTAGTAATTTGAGCATCGAAAGAAACCTTTCATGAATTTAACCATTTACAACAATTCGTTGCGTAAGGAATAAGACTAATGGTGCAAGATATAATTTCTACACCTTAGGATTTAACTAAAATATACTACTATAGTAAATGGTTAATCTTGCTCGTAATTTATAATGCTTGATGCAATTTGAAGAAAGCTAAGTTCTATACATTGTCATTCATAAGCTAAACTCCTTCGTTACAAATAACTCGAACAAATATATCCTATCCTTAAAAAATTTTCTTTGCATGATCGACTTAAAACCGAATTAAAGCCAAGAAGAAAAACCTGGCTTTGAGGTGAGATATCCACATGGATACCGGGGGATGACCCTCCCGCAGCTACACCTTGGACTTTCTTCGGCGGCATCGTAGTTCAAATGTGAGATAGCCTTTTCCTCTTTCTTCTAGAATTCCACCATCTTCTCCTTCCTTCCCTTTCTTTTGTCTTTTTTCCACTCTTCCTCCTTCACTCCTTCTTTTTACTCCCTCACCTTCCCTCCCTATTTTTTTTCTCTCACGGCTACTTTTTCCTTACGGGATATCATACGAGGCCATGATGATGGTTTGGATTTTTAGGTTCGGGGGGGGGGGGGGGGGGGGGGGGGGGGGAAATAATAATGGGGATACGGGAGATTAGGAAGAAGGCTTAGGGAGTTGTGGGAAAATGAGAGTTATGAGGGGGGTTTGAAGAAGGGTTAAAAAGGGTTTTTTAAAAAAAGGATTAGGGGAATTAAAACCGGGGGTAGGTTCCCAAAGTCTAAGGGAGGGGCTTAAGGGGAAAAGGGAATTTAATAATCCTAGGGGGGTTTAAAACCGAGGGGGGGGGGGGAAAGGAAAAAAAAAAAAAGAGGACTTTAGAGGGATTAAAACAGGGGGGGAAACAAAGGGGGTTTTTAAAAAAAAAACATAAGGGGGGGGGGGGTGAAAGGGGGCTAAGAAGGTTCTTTAGAATCTTCCCCCCAGGAAGCTTCTAAAGCTTCCACGTGGGAAGGGGGGAAGCTTATTAGGCAAACTGTGGCGGCGAGTGGAGGCGTGCTGATCCAGCGGCGAGTGAAGGCATGATGGTCAGGCGGCGAGGCCTCAGTGTCTTCCGTTCCTCCCTCTCTCTTGGTTTCCATACGACGTAGCAGCGACACGGATTCCTCCGACCCTTCTTCCTCTATTCCGCATAGCTCCAGTCCCCCCCCTTCATCTTCAGCGGTCCCCCCCCTCGTTTAAATAGTGGAGGGGAGGGGGATCTTCCCTCCCTGCGTGTCGACACGCATGTCCCCCCTCCCTCCATAAGGCTCCAACAAGGAGCTTAATGGCTCCTACTATTTCCCTCCCCCTCCAGCTCGTCAGTCGGCTGGAGGGATAAGGGGGGGAATAAAAAAATTTCCATTAATCCAATAATTTTTTTTTAAAACGCGGAATATTACATTCTCTCCCCCTTGGACGAATCGAGATGTCCTCATCTCGAGATAAACTGGGGATATTGATGGTTGAGAGAGCTTTCATCTATCCAAGTGGCATCCTCTTCGGGATAATCTTTCGACTAGACGAGGCATTCTCTCAGGGTTCTAGATCTTAACTGTCTTTCCCTAACACCTAAGATCCTTTCCGGCCTTAGTTCAAGGACTCCTTGACTAGGCATTACAATTTGTTGGTCATCAAGTACATGATTAGGGTTGGGTACATATTTTTTCAATAGGTTAATATGGAATACATTGTGAACCTTTAGGTTCTCAGGGAGTTGCAATCTATAAGCGTTGGGTGCTAGGCATTTGAGGATTTTATATGGCCCACAATACCTTGGACTTAGCTTCTTGCATTCTCCTAGGGATAGAGAACTCTTTTTAGGGCGTACACGAATGAAGACCATGTCTCCTTCTTCGAAGACTCTATCTTGACGTTTCAAATCTGCGTATGCCTTTTGCCTATCCTTGGCCACTTGTATGTCTTGTCTTATTGACCTTATTTGATCATCCATGTCCTCCAACATTTGTCTTGAAGCTTCAACTCTTATGGTTGGATGAGAAAAGTTTAGGGGACTTCGACAATTATGACCATACAATGCCTGAAAAGGGGTCATTTGAATGCTCTGCTGGTAAGAAGCATTGTAGGCAAATTCAACCAAAGGCAAGTATTGAATCCACCTCTTAGGTTCTTGACAACAGTATGTCCTAAGCATATCCTCGATGACTTGTTTTACTCGCTCTTTTTGGCCATCTGTTTGGGGATGGTAGGCGGTGTTAAAACAGAGTTGAGTCCCAATAGCTTCAAAGATAGCTCTCCAGAAGTGTGATGTGAAGAGAGAATCTTGATCACTAATGATTATTTTAGGTAACCCATGTAGCTTGAATATCTCCTTGATAAACAATCTTGCAATGTCGGAGGCTTTATAGTTTGTCTTTACTGGTATCAGGTGTGCAACCTTGGTAAGCATGTCAACCACAACCATAATGGAATTGTATCCTCCTTGGACTTGGGGTAAACCCACAACAAAATCCATACTGATGAATTCCCATTTCATTTGGGGAATGTCAAGCGGTTGCAGTCTCCCTGGCATCATGACATGTTCGGCTTTGATACGTTGGCAAGACAAACACTCAGTGACATACTTGAGAACGTCACCTTTAAGCCTCTCCCAATGATAGCTCTTTCTAACTGCATTAAGAGTCTTAGCATAGCCAGGATGTCCTGAAAAAAGGAGAATCATGAGCTTCCCATAATATTTTCTGCTTAAGTGACTGGCTTGCTGGTATACACAGCCTTGTTCTATAGTAGACAAGTCCATTATCAATGGAAAATTTCTGATACTTAGCTTGCAACTTCTGATTCTGCTCCTTGGTAGATATTTCCTTTATCATTGTTTGGTAGGCCAAATCATGGCATGCTTCCTCTTTAGCTAGTTCAAGTATAGGGTTTTTTGGCATAGATACCTTTGTAGCCAGAGATCTGGCCGTTGATGGATTCTGCAAGATTAGGGAATTTAGGAATGCCTTGCGACTGAGTGCATCGGCAACTACATTCTCTTTCCCTGGTCGGTACTTGATTTCAAAATCATATTCCTCCAATACTTCAATCCACCGACGTTGCCTCATATTGAGCTCGTTCTGGGTAAAAATCCATTTGAGACTCTTATGATCGATTACTAGAGTAAACTTGTTACCCAATAGGTAGTGTCTCCAAAGCTTTAGAGCATGGATGACAATTAGTAATTCTAGATCATGCGTGGCATAACTCTTTTCATGACTCTTCAATTTCCTTGAAGAGTATGCTACTGGATGACCTTCCTGCATAAGTACACATCCCAAGGCAAGAATGCTAGCATCAGTTACTACCTCGAACTCCTTATTGAGGTCAGGAAGTTTTAGAATAGGTATTGATACCAAACTTTGCTTCAATTTGTCGAAGCTATTTTGTTCGGAAGTTGACCATGTAATGGAAGTCTGCTTCTTTAGTAAGTCTGTAAGAGGTGCTGCAATCAAAGCATAGTTTTTGATGAAGACCCTATACCATCCTGTCAATCCAAGAAAGCTACGTATCTCTTTGACGGATACTGGTATTGGCCATTCAAGCACATCTCTGACCTTGGCTGGGTCTACTGATATTCCTTTTGATGATACTATGAATCCCAGATATTCAATCTGACGCTTGAAGAATGCACACTTCTTCATTTTTGCATACAGTTTATGAGACCTCATTGTCTCAAGGACAATCCGAAGTTGAGGTTCATGATCTTCTTCCTGTTTGGAATAGACTAAAGTGTCATCAAAGAAGACAAGCACGAAATCATCAAGATATGGTCTAAAAATATCCTGCATTAATCTATTGAAGGTGGCAGGTGCATTCGTAAGCCCGAATGACATAACCAAGAACTCAAAGTGCCCATATCTTGTATTGAAGGCCGTTTTTGGAATATCTTCTTCCTTGATCCTTATCTGATAGTAACCTGACTTGAGATCAATCTTGGAGAAGATCTTTGCACCTTGAAGACGATCAAGAAGCTCATCTATTCTAGGAATAGGATACTTGTTCTTGACTGTTGATTGATTCAACCCTCGGTAATCAATACATAGTCGAAGTGTCCCATCTTTCTTTTTCGGGAATAGTACTGGAGCTCCCCATGGTGATGTAACTCAATTGCTTCTGGTATGGACATTCTATAAGGTCTCTTTGCAATTGGTGCAGCTCCAGGCACTAGCTTAATCTCATGATCTACTTCTCTTGGAGGCGGAAGTTCAATCAATTCCTCAGGGAATACGTCAGCGTATTCCTTTAGCCAAGAAGGTCCTTCATGAGACTCTTGCTTTTGATCTAACTTGTTGAGTTTGATCAGGTAAACGGGTAGTCCTTTTTTGACTCCTTTAATGATCCGAGATACTTTGGCTAATTGGATTCTTGGCACTCCTGCCTCACCTTGAGTTGTGACAAATTCCCTTTCAGAGTTTCGAAAGGAAACTTGACCCTTTCCACAGTGGATGTGGGCGTCATTAGGCTTAAGCCAATCCATCCTGAGTAGACACTCATGGATACCTAAATTCATGACTCTGAATTTGACTGAGGTTTTCTTTCCTCCCAGAAAGAATTCCACCTTAGCAGTTTGCCTGGTACAAGTTACCTCGCGACCGTTTGCCAATTCCACAAGCAGGGTAGGTGCTTCTACTGTGGCTATTCCTAATCTTTTTGCACATGCTGGTGAGATAAAGGAATGTGTACTACCACAATCAATCAAGGTTTTGAAACCTTTACCTTGATAGTCCGACGGTATCTGAATCACCGAAAACTGGCGATTCGTCCCTTACTTGTGTAAAGCAGCATGAACTGTCGCTCTTTCGAATTCTGCTTCCATAGTCGGATCTTCCTCATCTTCTTCTTCGCATCTTTGCCTATTGGCAATGCAGGCAGTTTTTCCTTTTCCACGGGTGGCGGCTCCTTGACGGCGGCCTGCTCTTTGGAAAGACGTTTGGCGATGTCCTCCGCTGAGCTTGGGACATTGCCTCTTGAAGTGACCGGGTTCGTTGCAGTGGAAACAATGGAGGTTTCGGCCATTACTTTGAGTAGGAACAAAGTTGTTGACGTTATTTGTCCTTGCTTTCTTCCTTTGTCCCTGATTGTGACCTTGAACTCTCTTCACTTGAGGTCTGAATGTTCATCTGTTCGGGTCACTATAGGACCAAGTTTTGTTACCCCTTGGTCTAGCTTGCACCTCCTAAATTATAGGTGCCGCTCGAATGAGTGCATCTTGAAGATCTGATGGACGCATAGATTCGAGACAGGTATTTATGGGTGGATTAAATTTGGACACCTGCTGCGTCATGTCCATCTGTGGCACATACTTTAAAAGTGAGACAAATTTAGAGTAGTATGCGTCAAGAGTGAGTCCTAGCTGTTTTAGCTCGTAGAACTCATTCATTTTCTGTGTACGATATACAGGTGGCAAATATCTCCCCTGCACGGCTTTCTTTAACTTCTCCCAGGTAACGGACCCCTCTGAAGTCCCTTGATCCCTGCACCATTGTTTCCACCAAAGTCTGGCTTTACCGGTGAGTTTTAACTTGGCGAGCATGGCCTAATTGGTAGGTGCAGTACCAGTTGCTTCAAAGTAATCCTCCATAGATTCAATCCAAATTTCAGCATCAGACTAGACGAATCTGCCTCTCCCGTCAAACTCGGGTGGCTTTATCTGCTTGAGGAGGAACTTCTTCTCCTGGGTCACAGCAGTACTTGATGTGGGGGTGAATTTGGAATCTGTACCTGGGGTTGTGCCTGGATAAAAGTTTTCTTAACGTTATTATATGATAATTGACGTTAGCTTATCTTTAGTTCAGCTATCTCATAAATAATGAAGCTACTTAACTTTTTAACAACTCTGATGCATAGCCAGATATTGATAAAAGAAGTCTTTATTTATATTTACATGGGCGTAGCCTTATACAATGTCTCGTGTGATGATAATCCAATCATTACATTCAGTTTGGGGAGAACAACGTTGTATTGCATTTGTCTACAGGAACTGTGTAATAGTAGGGTTTTGGGTCATGGATCTTTAGGAATCGATAACTCATTGGAAGTTCAGGATACCCTTTCCGTTGGAATCCATACTTCTCATGGTGGCCCAACACTTTAATCCTGTCGGCTGGGATTACACAGGTTACTTCCTCATATACATATGAGTTCATTTCAACCCTCCGACCTTGAATATGTAAAGTTGAATTTACGTGAGCTTCCACAAAAATGAATAGCTTCACAACTTTCAAGTCTTCCAACCACTTGATCCTCTTTAGGTTGGTCTGTAGATAAGCAAACCGGTGGGCGGCTATGTAGTAGATTCGTGAAGACCCCATCCATATTCCTTCTATGTATAAAGGTGATGGATTATAAATCTGCTCCAGGATGTTCATCATCCCAATTCTTTGTCTATAAAGGGGATAATGCATTGCAGTCATAAACATGACCCGAAACACCAAAAACTTGTTCCACGCTTCATAGTTCTGCAAGATAGCATTGAAGATGAAAAAATGTTTGGACAACAACAATTTCTTTAATTCATTTTATAAAAACAATTCCGTTGTTGGTCGGCTCTGATACCAACTTGTAACGTGTCCCCTAGTATCATCCAAGACACGTCCTAGCAGTCCATCAGAAAGGATGTCTAGAAAGCTCCGCCCGGCACTCCCGTGGAATGTTACGGGTTTTGTGATCTAGGTCTTTCCGCGTCTGCCACGTAGCGGAAGTATCCTGGCCGTTCCCACTTAGAATCGATCGGAATTAGGGTTTTCCTAATGGGTCATTAGCTAACAGCAACTAGCGTCAGACCCGGCAAACTACTTTACGCAGAAACGCCAGGTCCGAAGCGGATTCACGCTGCACTTGGTTCAAGGAGAATGGAAAACGAGAAGGATGCAAGCTCAACCTCTCTGCCATAAGGCATAGTCCCATTCTATTCCCCTAAAATAGCGTAAATCGGGTAAGACGTAACTTAAGGTCATCGTTCTCGTTATTCGTTTTGATAATGATGATCATTCCGTTGTTCTTCGAGATTTTTGAGAAAAGTTCCCGGCTAACCGGGACCACCCAACTGTAGGACGGACCCATGGCCCATCCTCTGCACTTTCCTCGGTTTTTTTAAGTTATATAATTATCTAACACATTAATTTGACATATAACAATCAGCTTCTTTAATTAACCTTGTTAAGCACTGGTTCCTTCACGTAATCTTATCACGTGACATAGAAAAACAACATCAAGCAAGTTCTTTTAATATTTCATCATTTTATCTTTGAAATACAAGGAGTTCCGCCCGTAGGCTTGTCCATAATCTGCCCGAAGGCTATCCAGTAATCTCCAGGGATCACTATTCCAAGTTCCGCCTGTCAACTAGTATGCGGGCCTCGAGATCCAATCCCGAGTCACATTAGCCTCTTGTGCAGGACCCGGAAGGCGAGGGATTTACGGCCAGAGCCCCCCCTGGCACCCAAGCGTCCTCCTGCTCCAAGTAGAACTCAACGGAGAGACCTCTCGCGGCGGGTTCGGTCCACGTTCCCGGCGCGGTCAACAACCCTCTTGGTTAGGGTCAGGCAGGCAGTCGGGGGTAACTGAAGCTGCCTCTCGCCCTTCAGGCCTTTAACCTGAAGTATAGGTACTCATTTAATTTATAATTCATAATTCAAACAAAGCTCTAAAATCTCTAGCAAGCACAAACATTTCCGTTAATCAACCGAGTTGTTTGGCAAACTGCTAAGGAAGTGTTCTTTCCTTTTGAGTGTAACAGCACTCGTTCCCAAGGTGTCTTGTAAATTGGCAAGATCTTTTACATTTTGGTTAGGGCATACCCAATTTGGTTAACCCTAAGTGCCTTAGATATGCTAGTTTCCGATTTACAACTCTCCTTATTTAGAAGGATATCCAAAAATACATCTTTTTGCAAGATAACTTGCGTAGGGATCTGCCGTCCTTGATGAGGGATTTTACCCTTTCTCCTTGTGAATCAATCACAAGACTAAATGATTTCATACTTGTTGCGCAAGTCCTGCGATGGAATAATCTGTTTAGATTCTTTAAGCTGACGTATGTCAGGCCTAGGGTTTCTTCTTTTAAGAACCTTAGGGACAACCCTAGTTCCTTATCTTTACGAATTGATTGTCCCTACAGTAAGGAAAGTAATCAAGTGTTTAAGGTATGAATGTTTCTATGTTTAGATTGGTTCAGTTCTCTTTTGGAAGGTAATATTAATCGTGTTATCACAGTTTTGCTATCCTTGTGACAATTTACTTCCTAGTCAATACAGTTTAATTTAACTTCCATTTTCCTTAAAGATGAGCTCATGCCAACTAACAACACTTGCCTTGCTAAGATGTGCAAATATTCAAGATAACTTCCTAGTAATTTGAGCATCGAAAGAAACCTTTCATGAATTTAACCATTTACAACAATTCGTTGCGTAAGGAATAAGACTAATGGTGCAAGATATAATTTCTACACCTTAGGATTTAACTAAAATATACTACTATAGTAAATGGTTAATCTTGCTCATAATTTATAATGCTTAATGCAATTTGAAGAAAGCTAAGTTCTATACATTGTCATTCATAAGCTAAACTCCTTCGTTACAAATAACTCGAACAAATATATCCTATCCTTAAAAATTTTTCTTTACATGATCGACTTAAAACCGAATTAAAGCCAAGAAGAAAAACCTGGCTTTGAGGTGAGATATCCACATGGATATCGGGGGATGACCCTCCCGCAGCTACACCTTGGACTTTCTTCGGCGGCATCGTAGTTCGAATGTGAGATAGCCTTTTCCTCTTTCTTCTGGAATTCCACCGTCTTCTCCTTCCTTCCCTTTCTTTTGTCTTTTTCCCACTCTTCCTCCTTCACTCCTTCTTTTTACTCCCTCACCTTCCCTCCCTATTTTTTTTCTCTCATGGCTATTTTTCCCTTACGGGATATCATACGAGGCCATGATGATGGTTTGGATTTTTAGGTTCGGGGGGGAAAATAACAATGGGGATACGGGAGATTAGGAAGAAGGCTTAGGGAGTTGTGGGAAAATGAGAGTTATGAGGGGGGTTTGAAGAAGGGTTAAAAAGGGTTATAAAAAAAAAGGCTTAGGGGAATTAAAACCGGGGGTAGGTTCCCAAAGTCTAAGGGAGGGGCTTAAGGGGAAAAGGGAATTTGATAATCCTAGGGGGTTTAAAACCGGGGGGGGTGGGGGGGGGGTGGGGGGGGGGGTGAAAGGGGGCTAAGAAGGTTCTTTAGAATCTTCCCCCAGGTTTCCCTATAATTCTTGATTGATTTCTAAGGGTTTTAAGTAGGAGCATATGGTGTTAACTTTGATTATATATATTTTTAGTAGTCAAGATGATTACCCTACACTTGGTGTTGGCCTTGGTTTCGCAGTTCGATCTAGATCGCTATTAGATGGATATTGAGACGGATTTCTTATATGGGGACTTACATGATGAGATTTATTTGCAACATCCTAAGGTCTTTCAAGAAAATGCTAGCAGGGAATACCTAGTGTGCAAGTTGAGAAAGAGCCTTTATGATCTTAAATAGACACCTAGGGAATGGTATCATAATTTTGATGCATTTATGTGATTGCAATCTTATTCCCATAATGATATGGATCCATGTCACTATACGAAGAAGGCTTGTGATGGCAACCTTATTATCTTGGTACTTTTTATGGATGATATGTTAATTGCTATGAGAGCTCATTATGAGCTATATTCTTCAAAAAATCAACTCAAGAAGAGATTTGAGGTTAAGGACATGGAGTAGATGTCATATGCTCTTGGGATATGCATCACATGTGGTCTCTCTCTTATCACAGAAGAAGTGCATATAGAAGGTCCTTGAATGCTTCCATATGTAGGATATTAACTCTATTGTTTATCCTTTACCTTCCCATGTGAAGGTCAATTAGGAAGAATGTCCCAAATTAGATGAACAAAAGGCAAAGATGTAATGTGTCCACTTGTTCGCTTTCAGGACATGTCTTAGCAACCGATAGGAAAGAGGGCCTGGAAAGCCCCGCCCGGCACTCCCTTGGAATGTTGCGGGGTTTGCGATCCAGGTCTTCTGGAGTCTGCCACGTAGCGAAAGAATTCTGGCCATTCCCACTTAGGACCAACCTGAATCAGGGTTTTCCTAGTGGTCAAACTCCTAGAATTGCAGCTAGTGTCGAACCCCAGGTGAACTACTTTATGCAGAAATGTCAAGGGTTGAAGTGGATTCATGCTGCACTTGGTTCAAGGAGAATGGGAAACGAGAGGGATGCAAAGCTTGACCTCTCTGCCCATAAGGCATAGTCCCATTCCGTTCCCCTAAAATAGCATAAATCAAGATTCTAGCAACGTGAACTCTAGGTCAGCGTTGCATGTTGTTCATTCCCTTCGAGAAAAGTTCCTTGCTATCCATTAAGTTCTCGGCCAACCGGGACCACCCATCCCTAGGACGGACCCATGGCCACATCCACCGCACTTTCCTCAAGGTTGTTGTAGTTGTCTAATTACCTACCACATCTAGTTGGACATGCATAAAACAACTTCCTTAGTTAGCCAATTAGACACCGATTCCTTCACGTAATCTTAGCACCAACATAGAAAAGCAGCGTCAAACAAGTTCCTTTACAATAATTGATCTTATTTATCTTTGGAAAACATCATATAATCCAGTCCGTAGGCTAATCCATAATCCGCCCGAAGGCTATCCATAATCCACCCGAAGGCAATCTAGCAATCCACAGGGATTACTAATCGAAGACTCTGCCCATAGACTACTATGCGGGCCTCGAGATCCAATCCCGAGTCGTGTTGGCCTCTTGTGCATGGCCCGGAAGGCAAGGGATTTATGGCCAGAGCCCCCTGGCACCCAAGCCTCCTCCTGCTCCAAGTAGTGCCCAATGGAGAGACCTCTCGCAGCGGGTTCGGTCCACGTTCCCAGCGCAGCTAACAACCCCCTTGGTTAGGGTCAGGCAGACAGTCGGGGGTAACTAATGCTGCCTCTTCCTTTAGGCCTTCAACCTGAAGTATTATTATATTTCCATCTTTAGTTCCTTGAGCAAACAATGCAAATAGTGCACCTAAACTATTACAAACACAATCAATCCAGTGGTTGTTTATTTGGCCAACTGCTAAGAAGTGAATCCTTCTCTCCGAATGCATCCAACATTCTATCCGAGATCAATTGCGACTTGGCAAGATCCCCAAGGGTTTGTTTGTTTACCCTTATATCTTTGGGTTAGGGTCATACCCTATCAACCCAAATTAACCATTACCTTAGGTTTCTTAAGTTAAGTCAGTGAATTCTGGCGACCATGTCTCTCCAACTTGATTGATCCTTTTCCTACCAAGCAAAAGATAACTTCCCTTAACCTGGCAAATCAGCCCAAGAAAGGTGATGTAACAGGATGTCTACTCATCCTCTTGCAAGTTAGACTTGCACTAGAATCTGCCAACCTTATTCCAAGGAATGGCAAATCTATCTTGTGATTAAACCACAAGGCCACGCGATGTTGCAACTTGTTGCACAAGGGTCGCTCTTAACTCATGGGATCATTTCACCCATTGAATGACATTTCCTGGTCAAGGAATTTAAGTTTAGACAAGATGCAGGGTTTGGGGTGTTTTCTTACCAACCCAACCCTAATTGTACTAGGCTGACAATGTTCGGTCCTAAGGTTTCCAAACTCAATCCGAGTTTTGGCATTAGGTCGAACGATCCTTAGGGTAGAACCCTAGATCCTTGTTTGCATGAGCATCCAATTGACCCAAACATTTAGTGAATGTGGGTAGGAACTTTGGGTTTGAGGGCTTTGACTTGGCATCCAAGTACGATACTTGGATGCATTTCTGACTTGCCAAGCCCTAGCTAGTACTTGAGGTATTTATCGTATTGACCAGTTATGCCTATACGAATCCCTTGCACGTTAGGTGATTTAGATAAATTGATCTACTTGTCTTGCGACAATGCCGATCCTTTCCTAGAGATGCTAACCCTGTTCTAAGGGTGTAAACAGATGCTAGATACCACATTTCATGCAAGTATACAATTTGTTACATCTATGTTCTATAAGGTATGCAATAACCCTTTTACTTTTGTTACTAAAGTCACGACGAATGATAACTTGCATGAAACCTATTAGGGTTTACAAAGAATCATGCCTACAACCCTTTTGTCTAAGCTTTAGAATTTCATGCTTTGATAAGCCATGCAATCTTTTCTAAATGCAACTTCATGAAATGAAATTTACGAATATGTAACATGCGACCCTTAGATACAACATCGTAAATGAAGTTCATGCAAGACTAAGGCTAGTGTTGACTTAATCCATTTTCAAGCATCTTTTTCATGCAACTTACAAGTCCGTGGTTCCAATCTCATGCTATGCAATTTTTTGGACAACAACTAACAGATGATAACTATTTTTCCTCATGCAAATCACAATAAGGAAGTTATTGCCTAAAAGTAGCATATGCTTTATTATTTCCATGGCCAATCAAAAATGCACTTAACAATGCGTTCAGGCTTGTCACTTTGAAATGTGCGGAAAGGCAACATGCTACTAAGCTCATAAGATGGATAGGTAATTTACATTCATAGCATTGGAAATGCAACATGACATGCATTAATTTTGGTAAATGGTTCGAGTAGGAAATTTTCCCCCAAATGCATTTTAACTATGCCAGGTGAATTAGAAACATGCATTAGTGCTTCCCTTTCCATGAAAGTTATCCTGCTTAACACATTACTTTTGCGTGGAATCAAAATCATAAAACCTGCGCTTGTGGGCTCGGGGAGATGTCCACGTGTATGTTTGGGGAAGATCCTCCCGCGGTTGTGCCTTGCGTCTTCTTGGGAGCCATCGTTATGCAGCGTACTTTTGTTGCAACGGCTTCCCTCGAGTTATACACATGTCCCAAAGACTTACAGTCTACGAATTTTCTCTCTTGCGTGAGATTAGGCCCTTGAAAGCTTGGATCTTGAACCCCGGGAATGAGATGTATGCAGAAGGCCTAAGGAGGCTGGGATTTTTTCCCTCGGGGTCAATCTGTGTGCACAAGGCTTAAGGCCTTGCCTTTAGAAGCTTCCAAGAAGCTTCTAAGAAGCTTCTACTTCCCAAAACCACGTGGGGAAAAAGGTAATGATTGAGGAGGGGGAAAAATTAACGACGACAGGGGGGTTTATGGTGACAAGGCGGAGTATGGCGGCGGTGGTATGGCAGCGGAGCGGCAGCAGCGGCAGCTGGCGACTTCCACGGTGGGGTGTTCTTTAGGCAGGCGGCAGCAATGACCTCTTCCTCCCCCTCTGATTGTTAGGGTGGCAGCCTCCCCCTTCAACAGCACGGCCGACTCATTCCTCCCCTTTGCTCCACAGAGGAGTGTTTATATAGTGCTTGGGGGGGGGGGGGTTTGATGGCCACCACGTGGCTAGTGCATGGCATTCCCTCCTCATGCATTCCCTACACCACACTACCTAGGCCATTCCTCCCCACACTCCCTCTCCTCCAGCCATGCATCAGTTGGGGGAAGGGATAATTATTTAAAAAAATTGACCAAAAATTATCCAATTGCCCCTTCAAAAAAGGTGTTCTCCCATGGGTTTTTACGGTCTACACCCCCGGCCTCGATTTTACAATGCGAAGGCCTCATTTTTGCGCATGCGGGGTACAGATTAAGTTGCCAATAATTACGGTGTGGGAGATAGCCTTGCACAGGTTTTACATGGCATGCGGGGAGTCAAGTTCAATAATATTTTTGAGCGAAAATATTACATTCTCTCTCTCTTGGAGGAATCGAGATGTCCTCATCTGGAGAAGAACTTGGGGTATTGTTGGTTGAGAGTGCTTTCATCCATCCAAGTGGCATCCTCCTCGGGATAATCTTTCCACTGGACAAGACATTCTCTCAAGGTTCTGGATCTCTATTGTCTCTCCCTAACATCTAAGATCCTGTTAAGCCGTAGCTCAAGGACTCCTTGGCTAGGCATTACAACTTGTTGCTCATCAAGTACATGGCTAGGATTAGGTACATACTTCTTCAGTAGGCTGATATGAAATACATTATGAACCTTTAGGTTCTTAGGGAGTTGCAATCTATAAGCATTGGGTCCTAGGCACTTGAGAATCTTGTAGGGTCCACAATACCTTGGACTAAGCTTCTTGCATTCTCCTAAGGATAGGGAACTCTTCTTTGGGTGTATGTGAATGAAGAGCATGTCTCCTTCAATGAAGGTTCTATCTTGATGTTTCAAATCCACGTATGCCTTCTGCCTATCCTTGGCAGCTTGGATGTCCTGTCTTATTAACTTCATTTGGTCATCCATATCTTCCAGCATCTGCCTTGAAGCTTCAACCCTCAAGGTTGGATCCGAGAAGTTTAGAGAACTTTGACAGTCATGTCCATACAATGCTTGAAAAGGGGTCATCTGAATGCTTTGTTGATAAGAAGCATTGTAGGCAAACTCAACCAGTGGCAAGTATTGAATCCACCTTTTTGGTTCACGGTAGCAGTGTGCCCTTAGCATATCCTCAATGACTTGGTTGACTCGCTCTGTTTGACCATTGGTTTGGGGATGGTAAGATGTACTAAAACAGAGTTGAGTCCCAATAGCTTCAAAGATAGCTCTCCACAAGTGTGATGTGAAGAGAGAATCACGATCACTAATGATTCTTCTGGGTAACCCATGTAGTTTGAATATCTCCTTGATGAACAACCTTGCAATGTTTGAGGCTTTATAGTTTGTCTTAATAGGAATAAGGTGTGTAACCTTAATGAGCATATCAACCACAACAATAATGGAGTTGTATCCTCCCTGAACTTGGGGTAGGCCAACAACAAAGTCCATACTAATGAATTCCCATTTCATTCGGGGAATGTCAAGTGGTTGCAACTTTCCTAGCATTTTGACATGTTCGGCCTTAATATGTTGACAAGACAAACACTCAGTGACATATTTGAGAATGTCACCTTTAAGCCTCTCCCAATAGTAGCTCTTCCTGACTGCATTGAGGGTCTTGGCATAGCCAAGATGTCCTGAGAAAGGGGAGTCATGAGCTTCCCAAAGTATCTTTTGCTTGAGTGACTGGCTTTCCGGTATACATAATCTTGTTCTATAGTAGACAAGTCTAATATTGATAGAGAATTCCTAATACTTAGCCTGTAGCTTTGGATCTTGATCCTTGATAGGGATCTCCCTTAGCATCTTTTGATAGGTTGGAGCATGGCATGCTTCTTCTCTAGCTAGCTCAAGTATTGGGTTATTTGGCATGGATACCTTTGTGGCTAGAGATCTAGCTATTGATGGATCCTGCAAGATTAGAGAATTAAGGAATGCCTTGCGAGACTGAGTGCATCGGCAACTACATTCTCCTTTCTAGGTCAATATTTGATGTCAAAATCATACTCCTCCAACACTTCAATCCACCGACGTTGCCTCATGTTGAGCTCATTCTAGGTAAAGATCCACTTGATACTTTTATGATTCGTCACTAGGGTAAACGTGTTACCCAGCAGGTAATGTCTCCAAAGCTTTAGAGCATGGATGACAGCTAACAACTCTAGATCATGGGTAGCATAATTCTTCTCATGGCTCTTCAGTTTTCTTGAAGAGTATGCTACAGGATGACCTTCTTGCATAAGCACACATCCTAAGACAAGCGTGCTAGCATCAATTACCACTTCGAACTCCTTACTAAGGTCCAAAAATTTCAAGATAGGAGCTGATACCAAACTTTGCTTTAGACTATCAAAGCTAGATTGTTCGGTAGTTGACCATGTAATTGATGTTTGCTTCTTCAGTAGATCGGTCAGAGGCGCTGCAATCAAAGCATAGTTTTTTATAAAGACCCTATACCATCTTGTCAATCTAAGAACACTGCATATTTCTTTAATAGTTGTTGGTATTGGCCATTCCAGAACATCTCTGACTTTGACCAGATCCATTGAGATTCCTTCCACTGACACGATGAATCCCAGATATTCAATCTAACACTTGAAGAATGCACACTTCTTCATCTTGGCATAAAGCTTGTGTGCCCTCATTATCTCAAGGACAATCCGAAGCTGGGGTTCATGATCTTCTTCTTGTTTGGAGTAGACTAAGGTATCGTCAAAGAAGACAAGTACAAAGTCATCAAGATATGGCCTAAAGATATCCTGCATTAACTTGTTGAAGGTGGCAGGTGCATTTGTTAGCCCGAACGACATGACTGGGAACTCAAAGTGTCCATATCTTGTGTTGAATGCCGTCTTTGGAATATCTTCTTCCTTGATCCTTATCTGATAGTATCTAGACCTAAGATCAATCTTGGAGAAGATCTTCGCACCTAGTCAAGAAGCTCATCTATTCTTGGAATAGGATACTTGTTCTTAATGGTTGATTGATTCAACCCTCTGTAATCAATACATAGCCGAAGCATTCCATCCTTCTTCTTTTGGAACAGCACTGGAGCTCCCCATGGTGAACTACTAGTACAGATGTAGCCCTGATCTAACAATTGCTTGAGTTGCTCCTTCAACTCAATTGCTTTCGAGATGGGCATTCTATAAGGCCTCTTTGCAATTGGCACAGCTCGAATGAGTGCGTCTTGAAGATCTGTTGGGCGCATTGATTCGAGGTGGGTGTTTACAAGTGGGTTTAATCTAGCACAAAACTTCGACACCTATTGTGTCATATCCATTTGTTGCACATACTTCAGAAGAGAGACGAACTTTGAGTAGTATGCGTCGACCCAACTGTTTCAGCTCATAGAACTCATACATCTTCTGCGTGCGATACGCAGGTGGTAAGTATCTTCCTTGCACAGCTTTTTTCAACAGCTTTTCCTAGGTAATGGATCCTTCCGAGATTCCTTAGTCTTTGCACCATTTCTTCCACCAAAGTCTGGCTTCGCCGGTGAGCTTCAGCTTGGCGAGCATTGCTTGGTTGGCGGGTGCAGTATCGGCCGCTTCAAAGTAATCTTCCATGGACTCGATCCAAATCTCAGCATTAGCTTGGACAGTCCTTCCTTTGCCATCGAATTCTGGTGGCTTGATCTGCTTGAGAAGAAACTTCTTCTCCTGAATCATGGCCGTACTTGGTGTAGGGGTTGGACTAGGAATCTGTACCTGAGGTTGTGCCTGGGTATGAGATTCTTAATGTTAAAACTCGCTAAACATTACTTACATTACATTTCATGCCCAACTCAGCATTCAGCCAAGAAACCTAATCACTTAACTTTTTATCAATACTCATTGATAAGGCAATCATTGATAAAAAGAAGTTTTATTTCATTTATATGGGCATAGCCCTTTTAGAGTACAATATTTCTTGGGATGGTAGAGCAAGCTGAATACATGAATTTGGGGAGAATAAGGTTGTGTTACATTCAGCTACGGGAACTGGGTAGTAGTATGGATTTGGGTCATGGATCTTCAGGAATCGATAAGTCATTGGAAGATTAGGGTATCCTTTCTTTTGGTACCCATTCTTCTCGTAGCGTCCCAACACCTTGATCCTATTGGTGGGGATTATGCGGATCACTTCCTCGTACACATACATGTTCAGCTTGACTTTCCGACCCCCGAGATGTAAAGTTGCATTTACCTAAGCCTCAACAAAGATGAACAACTTCACAATCTTCAGGTCCTCCAACCACTTGGTTCTCTTTAGGATGGTTCGAAGGTACGCAAACCAGTGGATAGCTATGTAATAGATTCCTAAATCACCCATCCGTCTCCATTCCACGTACAGAGGCGATGGATTGTAAATGTGGTCTAGGATGTTCATCATATCGATCCTTCGTCGATAATCCGAGGCATGCATCGCGGTCATAAACATAACCTGGAACACCATGAATCTATTCCATGCTTCATGACTCTGCAAGACAGCATCAATAAGTAAGGAAATGTTCTTAACAACAACATTTTCTTTACTTCTTCTTATTAAGTTTTCTTATAAAGACAGATCCTTCCTTGGTTCGCTCTAATGCCAAGTGTAACATGTCCACCTGTTTGCTTTCAGGACATGTCTTAGCAGCCCATCGGAAAGAGGGTCTAGAAAGCCCCACCGGGCACTCCCTTGGAATGTTACGGGGTTTGCAATCCAGGTCTTCCCGAGCCTGCCACATAGCGGAAGAATTACAACCGTTTCCACTTAGGACCGACTAGTTGTTAAACTCCTAGAACGGCAGGTAACGTCAAACCCCAGGCGAACTACTTTACGCAGAAATGTCAGGGGTCGAAGCGGATTCATGCTGCACTTGGTTCAAGGAGAATGGGAAACGACAGGGATGCAAAGCTCGACCTCTCTGCCCATAAGGCATAGTCCCATTCTGTTTCCCTAAAATAACATAAATCGCGTTTCTACCAACCTAAACTCTAGGTCAGCATTGCATGCTGTTCATTCCCTTCGAGAAAAGTTCCTTGCTGTCCATTTCGCTTGAGAAAAGTTCCCGGCCAACCGGGACCACCTATCCATAGGATGGACCCATGGCCACATCCACCGCACTTTCCTCAGGGTTGTTTTAGTTGTCTAATTACCTACCCCATCTAGTTGGACATGCATAAAACAACTTCCTTAATTAGCCAATTAGACACTAGTTCCTTCAGGTAATCTTAGCACTAACATAGAAAAGCAGTGTCAAACAAGTTCCTTTACAATAATTGATCTTATTTATCTTTGGAAAACATCATATAATCCAGCCCGTAAGCTAATCCATAATCCGCCCGAAGGCTATCCATAATCCGCCCGAAGGCAATCCAGCAATCCACAGGGATTACTAATCCAAGATTCTGCCCATAGACTAGTATGCGGGCCTCGAGATCCAATCCCGAGTCGTGCTCGCCTCTTGTGAAGGGCCCAGAAGGCAAGGGATTTATGGCCAGAGCCCCACTTGGCACCCAAGCATCCTCCTGGTCCAAGTAGCACCCAACGGAGAGACCTCTCATGGTAGGTTCGGTCCACGTTCCCGGCGCGGCTAACAACCCCCTTAGTTAGGGTCAGGCAGACAGTCGGGGGTAACTGATGATGCCTCTCCCTTCAGGCCTTCAACCTGAAGTATTAATTATCTTTCCATCTTTAGTTCCTTGAGCAAACAATGCTCCTAAACTGTTACAAATACAATCAATCCAGTGGTCGTTTATTTGGCCAACTGCTAAGGAGTGAATCCTTCTCTCCGAATGCATCCAGCATTCTATCTGAGATCAATTACGACTTGGCTAGATCCCCAAGGGTTTGTTTATTTACCCTTATATCCTTGGGTTAGGGTCATACCCTGTCAACCCAAATTAACCATTACCTTAGGTTTCTTAAGTTAAGTCAATGAATCCTCGTGACCATGTCGCTCCAACCTGATTGATCCTTTGCTTACCAAGCAAAACATAACTTCCCTTAACTTGGAAAATCAGCCCAAGAAAGGTGATGTAACAGGATGTCTACTCATCCTCTTGCAAGTTAGACTTGTGCTAGAATCTGCCAACCTTATTCCAAGGAATGGTAAATCTATCTTATGATTAAACCACAAGGCCACGCGATGTTGCAACTTGTTGCACAAGTGTCGCTCTTAACTCATGGGAGCATTTCACCCATTGAATGACATTTCCTGGTCAAGGAATTTAAGTTTAGACAAGACGTAGGGTTTGGGGTGTTTTCTTACCAACCCAACCCTAATTGTACTAGGCCCGACAACGTTCGGTCCTAGGGTTTCCAAACTCAATTCGAGTTTTGGCATTAGGTCAAACGATCCTTAGGGTAGAACCCTAGATCCTTGTTTGCATGAGCATCCAATTGACCCAAACATTCCGTGAATGTGGGTAGGACCTTTGGGTTTGAGGGCTTTGACTTGGCATCCAAGTACGATACTTGGCTGCATTTCTGATGTGCCAAGCCCTAGCTAGTACTTGAGGTATTTATCATATCAACCAGTTATGCCTACACGAATCCCTTGCGGGTTAGGTGATTTAGATAAATTGATCTACTTGTCTTGCGACAAGGCCGATCCTTTCCTAGAGATGCTAACCCTGTTCTAAGGATGTAAACAGATGCTAGATACCACCTTTCGTGCAAGCATACGATTTGTTACATCTATGTTCTATAAGGTATGCAATAACCCTTTTACTTTTCTTACTAAAGTCACGACAAATGATAACTTGCATGAAACCTATTAGGGTTTACATCAAAGAATCATGCCTACAACCCTTTTGTAACAACTCTGAAATAAAAATACGCATTTCGCATGAATGCCCTCTTAGGTTGGGATAATTATTAGGGATAATATTTTTCTTTTGAATTAGGAAATTTGTTTTACTATTCCCTCCTTCCCCCAACCGACTATCGTGCTGGGGGAGAGGGAGGGAATGGTGGATGACTAAGCATCCTTGTTGGATGCTCTGGAGGGAGGAGGCTCATGCGTGATGCCACACAGGGGAGGGAGGATCCCCCTCCCCTCACCTATAAAAATCGAAGGTGTGCTTGATGAGGGGGGCACGCTGTGTGAAAACTCGTGAGGGAGGGAGAGGTTGAAGACATCGCCGTTGAGTAAGAGAAGTGGGATGCCGCCACTTTGTCGCCACTCTCATACCATAGAGGGAGAGCCAAGGCCCTACTCCCGCAGGGAACACGACACGCCAGCAACCCCCGTTAATCCAACTGTCCGTCAACACGCCGCTGCAGTTCGCCTCCATGTGGCTTTGTAAAAGCTTCTAGAAGCTTCAAAAAGGGGGCTGACATAAGCCTCCTTTCCTATAACACTCCTATTTCCCCCCCACACACGAGAGGCCTCCCTAAGAGCTCTATAAGCCCCCTTTCCCCCCACACCAAAGTCCTCCCAAGGGCTTATAGGCCTTTTTTTCTCCCCGTACCTTAACTCCTCATAAGGGCCCCCTTAGGCCCCTTCCCCCCCCCCCCCCCCCCCCCTGATTTGCCATTAAAGGACCTTTAAGTGGTCCTTAAGCCCTTTCTCCCCATGAAAAAGATTCCTTCTTAGCCTTTTATTTCTTTGTTTTCCCCCACACAAAACGAAAAGACCCTCTTTAAGCCCACACAAAATCTATTGTTAGGGGTTTTTTTGACACCTTCTTTCCCCATACAAAAACCCTCGTAAGGGTCTTTTACAACTTTTATCTTCCCTTTCTTGTGGGTCCTTAGAAAGCCATTAAGCCTTTCCCATGGCTTTAATGAGCCTTACTCGCGGAGGATTTTAGAATACCCCCTTTCCGGGTTTTACATCTTTCCATGGTTTCTCCCCTCCTCCACAAGTATCCCTTCAAGGAGCTTCTACGACAGGAAGGAAAAGAAAAGTCATAAAGGACGGTGGGATTTCAAAAGGGGAGTTCGCAAAGCTGCATCCACGACGGAAAGGCTCCATTCGCGATGGCTCCTAAGAAAGCCCAAGGTGCAACTGCAGGAGGATCGTCTCCTAGCATCCACGTGGACATCTCACCACAAGTCTAGGTTTTTCTTCCAAAATTTTATTTTACGTCGTTATAATTCAATTGGGCGTAGATGATTTTTGGAAATAGGATGCATTTTTTGGCTTAAAATTCTTTAGGAAAATTAACTCACGACAGAGGAATTCAATCATTAGCATTTTTAATAAAATGAACAAAATAAAGTGAGCAGAAGATTGATATGCATTCCTAGCAAGCAATTTTTGTGCATTTCAATGAACTGAACTTAGATTATTGTCCATATTTACAAAACGAAATTAAGATAATGCACTCCATTTAAGCTTGGAAGTATAAATTGCATGTCGCATTATTAGGCCATATCTTCTTCGCAATGAGTCATCATGGGAAGTGCTAAGAATCCATAGGAAAGTGCAAGGCATGAAATGATTCCTAAGTTGCATAAATTGGTCAATTATCATTTTTCAACTGCATAATTATTAGTAAAAGGTTGCTTGTTTAGCATGAATCTTGTTCGCAAGTTATTGGATGATTAATTGGAATTAGGTTATAACCTAATCTATGCTTGATCTTAAATCAATAAGTTAGGGTTGAAAATCAATTTACGCTGTCGAAGGGTTTTCGAAAGCAAAGTCGGGACCGCAGAGGACCTTGACTAATTTCAGGATAGAAGGTCAATCTAGCGAGATCAGATTCAATTTGAAAGCTCAATTTTTGATAATATGTGACATATATTCAGCTTCATCTGAATGGGAAGCTTTCCAATAAACATCTTGACAAAAATTCATGTCATGTTAACAACCTGTCTTTTCCAAAGGAACAAGGAAATCTGAAGTAAGATCAAAGGGGTTGGAATAGGATCATGAAGACATCTTTGTATTCAAGTACAGTTTTTGTAGATACATTCAGCTCTATTGTATGAAAAAAAAAAATTGTAGATACAGTGACGTAGGCTAACAATGCTCTTCGAATCAAGCCTTTCAAGACTCAACTATTCAAGCTTATCAACTTTCACAGAGATAGAATCATTTGTATAAACTTTGCTGACACGCTTTAATATTGTTGCAATCGTATAACCCAGAGCCATCAGACCACCTAAAAGGCGGACACTAACTTCAAAGGTTATCCGTGGAGATATTAGAAAAGGGCTGTCTGTTAAGCATTCCTTGAACATGAGACTATATCTCCCATCCCTATTGTGCATCCTTAAATATGATTGCCATGTTTTAGGATCTTCCTCCCCGGTGGCAAAAGATATATATCATAAGTCTCTTCTGTTGCCTCAGTGTGTATGGAGGATAGAACTTCTCTAATTTGCTCTTCATCTGCAATTCTTGGGGACTTTAAAATATAAGTTGGACTCTGGAGTCCAGAAAAGGGATTAAACTTGTTAACTATCCTGATATGTGCCGTTTCCATGTCTGGCTCAATGAAAGCTTTATACGTAGGATAGACCATTTCAGAAACTTGTTGTATGATGTCTTCTGGGGCTTGACCAGTTCTGTTGATGTCACGAAGCACACTTTTCACAAGATCAAAATGCACACCTCCAGTCACAGAGACTCGTAGATCAAGAACAGGCCAAAGTTTCTCATTTAAAGCATAAATGCCCTCTATGATAACAATTCGAGAAGAAGGAGCTTCAATCCTCCTGTAGCCGGTACGACAGCTAGTTTTGGAATCATATATAGGTATGTCCACAACCTTTCCATCCTTCAAATCTTTTATATTATCCAAAAGATACTCATAGTCAGTTACCTGTGGGTCTGTGAGTCTGTGACTTTACTTATCGCTGTGGTTGACCCAAACCACATGTCTAGCTAAGTTCTTCGCCAGGTCCTGGTCACACCCGTCGATGACAGTAGACATGACACCATCGCCTTGCATGCTCACACCGCATCCCCATTGCTATCTTTCCTTTCTGGTTAATTGTCAAGATTCACGATAACAATCAATGGAAAGGTCTGGATACTCAGAATCAATTGTTGCCAATGGCATGCCAGTTCTAACTCTGGGATATTTGTGCTCAGCCTGACAGATGTAAATGGTTGTTTGTCCTCAAACAATTCTGTATCTTTGCTCATCTCCAATAAACACCGCCACTGCGAGGAGGGCAAGATGACAATCCATGCACATACAGCACCACTGCACCTTCTCCATGAGATGCAAAAAACTTTTCCCCGTCCCTTCACTTCCTTGATGATAGACCTCCCCTCCGACTTCAGCTCCTTTACCACGTTCTGCCCCTCTCTTCTTCAACTTCTTTCATTTTTTCCTCCCTTCGTTGTCCTGCTCCTCTCGTGTTCCCCCTTCTTTGCCGCCTTTTTCCTCCGAAAAACTCCCTCTTTCAAAAATAGTCTTGATTTTTGTTTCATAGGCCCCCTTTGTCCTCTTCCCCAGCGCTATAGCGACCTTCTCCCACGACAGCAGTACATGTAGAAAATAGTGTGATCACATGTGCTTCAACATCTATGCTTTTACCACAAATGCATACACCAGTAAATCAAGTGCAAGGTATCCTTGATTCATAACAAGATCAATCCAAACCTAGGCTGACCAAGCATACTTGTTCCTCAAATTCAAAAAGGAGAACAATGCCTCGTTCTTGTGTTATTGACACAAACTACCTGGATACCTTTAAAGTGCAATATTCAAAACAATTTCTGTGTCTTCCTGGAGTAGCAGGAAGTTTTTATCTCTAGCTTTCTTGTCCTTTTCCCATGTCCACATTGGTATGCATTCGGCATGCACCCAACCAGCACAACCAGACAGCCAGATCTGCCTGTAGTGGCAACCCCAGCTGAAAGAAAAGGTAGTAAAAGACCCCTCTGCTAACATGACAGCTAAGTATGTACAAAATATCAACTCCCACACACAACTTTTGGGTGGATTCCACACCTCGGATGCGCAATAATACGACATCCACCCCCTCTAATCCTGCGCATCCTCCGGATGGGCCAACTACCCATGATCGTTATCATCAAGATCCACAAACAGATCAATCTCTTAATTGTACATTTCTGGTATATCAATAAGATTATCTGTCATATCATCTGTCTCTTCCATTGAAGTTTCTTCTCGTTGCTCTTCTCTTGCAAATTCTTCCAATGCATAATCTTCATCATCTCTTTTCTTAAAAATCTTGATTCTTTTTCCTGCAATAGGCACTCTAAGCACTGTCCCATCCAATTCGGTCAGCTCATATGTTGCATTGTCAAAGACATGCCTGACTATGTATGGCCCAAACCATCTTTTCACCATCTTTCGAAGTGCAGTATGCTGATTTTCAAGGCTGCTATTAAAGACTAATACCCAGTCTCCCTCTTCTATTGCTCTAGGCCGCAAGCGATGCCTGCGGTCAAACCTGTCTTTATTTCTTAGTCTAGCAACCTTCAGCCTATCAATAGCTAGCTGAATATCCTCTGGTCTTCTCTCCAACTACCGAATCCGAAGATCTAAGAGCTCCTCTCTCATCAAATCCTCCTGCCAAGGTAAAACTGACCAAGTCAAAGCACAAGTCTTAGTCGGCATAACCGGTTTCTGACCATACATCAACTCTGCAAGCATATATCCTGTGGTAACACTATGAGTCGTACGATCAGCCCACAAAGAAAATGATAGAAGTCTCGGCCATTCTCCAATCCATCCTCTGCATGCTTTGGCTAATGCTTTCACTATCGGCGGCGGATGCGCTCTTTCACTCTTCCCATTTCCCTCTGGATTGTATGCTATGGTTAGAGCCAACTTGATTCCTAGTTGAGAGAAAAACTCCCTAGCTTCATCTGCATCCAATTCACCGTGATCCGCAGTGATCTTACCCACACAGCCATACCTACAGAAAATTTCTTCCAATAAGAACTTACACACTGCACTAGTGGTCTTCGTTCTCAAAGATCTGCCCTCAACATGATTGGTAAGATCCTCTCTAGCCAAAACAATATATCTCATCTGCCATAGACCCATAGGCATAGTAACCAAGTCAACTACCCACTTATAATGAATGCATAGCGGATAGGTCGGATGAAGCTCATCTCGATGACGCACTACCGAATACATCTGGCAATCTCTGCAAGTCTCTACAAAGTGAGAAACATCTGTATACATGCCTTTCCACCAATATTTCTCCTTGATTTTCTCATAAGTAGCCCACACTCATCTATGACCAGCCCAAGGACTCTCATGAAACTCCCTCATCACCTGTAACTGTGTCTCTCTATCGCAGACAACCCGCAAAGGTAATCCACCTCTTTTCTTCGGATGCTTCCAAAGAAATCCGTCCTTGAGAAAATAACCATAGGCTTTTCTTCTGATCTTCTTGAACTCTTCATCTGTCTATTCATCTCTTTTGCTTAGTGTACTAAGATACTTGCCAATTTGCAACCAATCTCCAACATAGAGTTCTTCTATGAAAGCCACAATATCATAGACATGACAAACATGATCAACCATAGTGGCTGAAATTTCTGCATCATCCTCTTCTGCAAGTAGTGTCTCCTCATCATCATATCTGGATCTTGACAACATATCTGCCACTGGATTATCCTTCCCTGCTATGTGTTTAAATTCCGGATTTAATGACTTGATGTATGCAATCCATCTCAACATAGCTATATCTGGAGTAGAGCAACTCGTAATCATTCCAATCAATGGCAAGCAATCTGTCTCTACCACAACTGAAGCTCCAATAAAGTACTCCTTGTCACATTTGAGAGCCGTAACAATCCCCAGTAACTCCCTCTTGATTTGCGGATATCTCCTCTGTCTCTCATTTAGGACCTTTGCCCCAAACCGAATAGCATACCTGTTTCAATCTGCATCATCTTGACCCATAGCCCAACCTATGCCAATTGGACTAGTTTCAACTGTCAATACAATAGGCCTTCCGCAATTATAATCCACTTTCCTGAGAGTAGGAGCAATCTGCAATAGCTTCTTCAATTTCCGCATGGCTCTAGTGTGGCTCTCATCCCAATAGAATTTCTGTCCCTTTCGAAGTAGCTGATATAAACAATCTGCTATGCGTGCAAAATGGGGAATCCAAATCATATAAAACACACAAGCTCCAATGAATCTCCGTACCTCTGAAGTGGTAGAACAATACTCCATAATCTTGCCTATAGCATCCACCTTATCAGGTGAGGGTTTCCTGCCATAATACCCACACATATGTCCAACAATGACAACCTCATTCACTCCAAAAACAGATTTTTGCCCTGATAGTGTCAAGTTCACTTCTTCTAACCTGGCCAAAATCTTCTCACAAGCTGAAATATGATCAGCCACAAAGTATCTGCATCCCTGCTCATTTAGAATCTCATTCTTCTCTTCTTCTGCACACCCCTTAATGGGCAAATCATCCAAGAAAGGCATAGTAAGCTGAGGTATATAATCACGAATGACCTTATGCATGGCATTCATCATATGCGCAACAGAATTAGTGGCACCTTGAGGCAAGGTACACATCCTGACAAGTCCAATAGGAGTTCTCATGGTGATTATGTCCCTGATTTCCAAAGCCAACTGAAACTAATCATATCCCGAATACAAATCACCTAAAGAATAGATGGCACGTCTAGCAAATGCTTCTGCAAACTCATCCACAACTGGACCTATACCAACATTCCTGATAGTAACTCTGTTTACTGGCTACATGTCCTATATAAATCGGAGTGTACCATTCTTCTTTGGAACTGTAAACCACCTATTTGAGTATGGTGCAGATGAAGGCTCAAGAATTCCCATCTTGATTTTCTCATTCAACAAATCAATCAGCTTTGGCAGGTGTGCCTTAGGCACTGGAATAGGTCGGAGGTTCCATGGAATATGAGGAATAGTAAAGATCACCATAGGAGCAACAATATCTGGATTCACACATCCAATCTCATGCGGGAAAAAAGCAAACCCCCTTCCATGTCGCTCAAGCATCTCCTGAAAGCATTGCTTCTCTATAGGTAGTGATCCGGGTTTTTTACAACCCAAATTATTACCACAAAATTTTAGCCAAAGCCCCTATCAAGAGCTTACCATATCACTTTGGGTTTACTCTTCAAGCACTAGGTATGCTACATTGCTTCTCGATTACGATAACTCTAGCATATGGGGGGAACAAGTTCTTAGAAGGCATGTCAATGTAAAGGGTCAAAGGGATGGTTATCTTAGTGAAGATGAAAATGGATTACACCTAGGAGTTGAGTGAATGCATAGATTTTTCAAAGGACTAGCCTCCAACTACACATGGGCTCCGTCTGCATCACTAAGATTTGGAATCTATCACCATCATTAGAGGACACCTCACCCTAGCACACAATTCAATATTATGTATTTATATACATATGGGGGACTAAAGTCAAAGCAGCTTTCAAAAGCCATTTTTTATAATCTCAATAACTCCCAAGAAAAAGCGATTTTCAAGAAAATTCCTGTGATGCCCGATCGGTTTCGACTTGGTCTACAAAGTTGCAGAAGAAACTTTTTTCAAATTCCTCACGGATTTGAAGTTACGAAGGCGCAGACTACTGGCTACATACAATTTTCTTCTCTCTTTCACCACATCAACTTTCCACTCTGTCCTTCTTGTAAATATATTATAATAATGTGCTTTGGGCACCCACCTCTTGTAATCTAGTTCAATTTCTCTATTTTGTCTACCACCACCCTTGGCTTCTTGCATGATGACCAAGGTGGGGACTTGTCCCATCCACTATTCTCCATATTTTCAAAGATGCCATACATCATCTAGGATTATGTTAATCAAGAAGATTAGCTTGATCTAATCCCTCATGGAGGCTATATAAAGAGCCCATGGAGAATGAAGAGGGGGAGAGAGAGGACAATGACAAGTCCATGAGAGCACTCTAGAATATCCTCATCTCTTTGAGGTAAGCTATGAGTGAGTTCGTTTATTATGTAGCATAATGGCCTATAATTGTGGGGAGATTGGCCATGGTATGTATTTTTGCCCTCATCCTAGGCGTTTTCCAGGAAATGGGTTCCAACCAAGAAGGAGGGGACAACAAGTGACACCACCTAGGGAAAGGTTTGTTCCACCGAATCCAAGGCCTCCACCATCGGTTCAAGTTCTCCAACATCCTCGACCACTTGCAGAGGTGCCGCCCTTGCCTGTCCAGTCGCCAGAGAGTCATGATGTTAGAATAATTAGTTTAGATGAGAGTGATGTCAAAGGAAAGGCCAAAGTAGTAGAGGTTGAAGCAATGCCGGTGAAGAAAGCCCGGAGAATTGAGAGAATGGAACCTACACCACCAAAGGAGGTTGAAAATATGGAAGAGGAGGCAGAGTCATCAATGGCTGCAAAGACACACAACAGTAAAAAGAGGAGGGCTTGCTCACGCCGACACGTTGAGCCTGATAATTTTTCCCTAGGTAAAGGTACTAGAGCTTATGATTTGCTTGCTGATGTGAGGAATCAAGGGCCAAAAATTTCATGGCCCCAATTACTACATCTATCTCCAACAGTGAGGCAACAATGGTCAAAGATGGTAAGCATTAGACCCATGAAGAATAGACATGTGAATGCAATCCAGGCTAGAAAGATAAAAGATATTGTGCCTCTAGTAGAAGCCGAAATCAATGGGTAGAGAGTGTCAAAGACATATGTGGATGGAGGTGCAGAGATTTGTGTCATGACGGAAAAGTTGATGCATCGTTTGGGATTAGAGGTAAATGAAACTACTAAATTTGGGGCCAAAATGGCTAACAATGTAGTAGTAAATTATTTGGGAGTTATAAACAAAGTCAAGGTAAAGGTGTGTGGAGTGCAATTGGAGCTTGACATGTATGTGATGCCAGTGAAGGGGGATGGCTATCCGCTCATTGTTGGGCAACCATGGCTAATGGGAATGAAAGCCAGACAAGATTGGGAGACAGGGGCTTTAGAGCTAAGGCCACAAAAGGGGCTACATAAAAAATGGAAGAGCACTATCTACAACATGAAGGAGGGCCGACAGGAGGATCTTGTGTTAGAGACCACCGCTAATGAATGGAGTTCCAACGAGGGTTGGTCATCTATGACAGAGGGAGAGTCTTCTAATGAGGAGGAAGAAAGCTCTCTAGAAGTGATGGGGATTACATTAGAAGGGCCTTCTAGTAGTGAAATTCCGTAGCAGCTTCCAAAGGTCGAGAAGGAGGGGTTAGAAAAAATGTTGGATAAGGATCTATCAGTTGAGGAGAAGGCAGCCTACATGGAAGTGGTGATAAAACACTCTGCACTTTTTATTTCTGATTATGAACACATCACAGGTGTGATAGTAGTACAACATCACATTAATTTAAAAGAGGGAGCACGGCCAGTGGTGCAGCGACTACGACGATTGGGAGTAGTTCAACAAAACGCTCTACTCACTGAGGTGCAACGACTTTTAATGGCAGGCTCCATCTATCCAATAGGGGACTCAGAGTGGGTTTCACCTGTGGTGGTGATACCCAAGAAGAATGGAAAATGGAGGATTTGTGTGGATTACAAGCCGCTAAATACTGCAACTAAGAGAGATCACTTTCCTCTTCCCTTTCAGGATGAAATACTCAACGAGGTGGCCGGGCATGAGAGATACACTGTTTGTGATGGGTATTCAGGTTATTTCCAGATTCGAATAGCTAAGGAGGATCAACAAAAGACCACCTTCATTACACCTTGGGATTGTTTTGCTTACAAAGTAATGCCATTTGGATTAACAAATGCCCCAGCTACCTTCCAACGATTCATGAATTATGTCTTCCAGCCATATTTTGGAAAATCCATTAGGGTCTTTATTGATGACTTTTGTATTTATAGTTCTAAGGCTTTACATCTAGGAAAGGTGGATGAAGCTTTCAACCGCCTTGCACAAATGGGGGGGCAATTAAACCATGAGAAGTGTCGCATTGGCGAAAGCAGTGTAACTTTGTTAGGGCATGTCGTAAGTGAGAGGGGCATTGAAGCAGATCCAAACAAAGTTAAGGCCCTATTGGCGGTGCCATCACCATCTTCTGTGAAGCAACTAACCTCTTTCATTCAGAAGGTGCGATATATGGGGCGGTTCATTCATCTCCTCTCCCAATTAATATTTCCACATCAACAGTTAACCCACTCTGAGGAGCTCCTATGGAGTGACGAAAGGGAAATGTGCTTTCACGAGGTGAAGAAGGCTCTTAGCACCCTTCCTATAATTTTACAGCCTTGTTGGGATCAGGAGTTTTTTGTCAATCTGAGTTTTGGGAAAGATGCTCTAGGGGCAGCACTAATACAAAAGGATGCTAAAACTGGCCTAATGAGACCGGTTTACTTTTCTAGTAGAGTAATGACAGCATCAGAACGAGGGTACAAGATGGTCGAGGTGATGGTTTTGTCTCTAATGTTTGCTGTAAGGAAGTTTCATCCTTATCTTCTCCCTAGGAATTCATAGTGATCACGACATAAGAGCATTTTCCCTATGCCTTATAGCACATGGATGTTTCAGCTAGAATCACTAAGTGGGTGATACAACTCCAAGAGTTTGACTACACCTTCAAGGTGGAGGATTCTACTCGAGCTTGCCTAGCTGATTTATTGACCCATAGATGCCATCAAAAGAAGGAAAAGGAGAAGGGAAAGGTAAAAGAGGAGACACCTCCTCTTGAGGAGCCACAACGAGTGGAGAATGCCTATGCCCTCTACTTCGATGGGGCCTACAAGCGTATTAAAGACAGAGCGGCAGCATGAATAGCGGTGTTCAATCCCGAAGGTGACAAACTTTATGGAAAAGGTATCAGTTTGGAGGATGTCCATTCTAACAATGAGGCAGAATATCAAGCCTTGCTTTTAGGTTTGAGGTGGTGTCTCTCACATGGTATCACTCGGCTTAATGTTTTTGGGGATCCTATGCTCATTGTTAAGCAAATGAAAGGAATCTGAGCTTGTAAAAATGATAACTTAGCAGTGAAAATGAGGGAAGCTAAAACTCTCATGAGAAAGCTACAGAAAGCCCAAATCTATTTTGTGCCAAGGTGCACAAATGGCGACGCAGATGCTCTAGCAGCTGAAAAATTGAAAGAGGTAATGATGGGCATCATTACAGTAAAGCTTCCCTTGTTTCAAGGTAAGTTTCAACTACAAGATGTGCTTTATTTTCTCCAGCAAGGTGACGCACCTACACATATGAGTAAAAGTGAGAAAAAGTGGCTAGCTACTAAGGCCACCAAATACCGCTCGATAAGTGATGTGTTGTATTGCAAAGGAAAGGATGCATTGCTTAGAAGGGTGCCAACGGCAAAGGAGATTATAGATGTGATTAAGAGCTGCCATGAAGGTGTTTGTGGCGGACATTTTGCTCAAGAAATAACCAGTAGGAAGATTCTCCAAGCCGGTTTTGTGTGGCCTAGTCTACATCGAGATGTGCAATATTGGTGCCGCACTTGTGACAATTGCCAAAAGGCCGGACCAAGGAAGCTAGTGCATGAGGAACAAAATCCCATAACTACATATGTCCCATTTGAGGAATGGGGAATTGATGCAATAGGGCCACTCCCCTGAACTCAATCTGGCAAGGAATACATCATAATGGGAGTAGACTACATGACGAGGTGGGCAGAGGCTTCAGCGTAGGATCACAGCCCAAGAAGTTGAAAATTTTGTGTTTGAAAATATTTGTTGCAGGTTTGGCACACCTTTGGAAATTATCTCTGATCGGGGTCCTGGTTTTAGGGCGAACCTAGTAGGGGAGCTAATGGAAAGGCTAAAAATCAAGCACATGCATTCTACTCCCTAGTATCCACAGTGTAATGGTTTGGTCGAAAAAGTGAATGGGCTGATTTGTAAGATAATTACCAAGCAGGTACACATGCACCCCAAGCACTAGGATAAAAAATTGAATGCAGCTCTTTGGGCCTACAGAACTTCATTTAGAACCTCACTTGGCTATACTCCATTTCACCTCGTCTATGGCCAAGAGGCTTTGCTTCCTATAGAGGTGGAACTGGCCAGTTTACGTGTTTTAGTAGCTAGTCGAGAGAAGAATCAAGATAAGAAGTTAGAGGAAAGCATCTTGGATCTAGAGAGGCTGGAGTTAGATAGAGAAGCAGTAGTCCAACACTATTCCATGCAGGCTGAAGAGAGGAGGAAGACCTTTAATAAGAAGCTGGCTAGCAAACACATAAGGGAAGGATCACTTGTGCTATGCTATGATAACCGCTTTGATAACAGAAAGGATGCTAAACTTGTGTTCAAGTGGGAAGGGCCATTCATGGTCATAAGGAGATATCCAAATGGCAGCTATAAGCTAGGTGACATGGATGGGAAGGTTCACAAGACAAGGGTAAATGGATGGCGACTGAAGCCTTATTTTCAAAGAAATATGAACACTTTGGAGCAGTCATTCAATGAAGAGCCATCAATGAGGGGGTGCAGTCCTCCTTGTTCTATTGGAGCATCATTATCAAACTAGAGGCAGGAATACCTCTAGCCTAAGGGGAGGGCTAATGATCCGGGTTTTTTACAACCCGGATTATTACCATAAAATTTTGGCCAAAGCCCCTATTAAGAGCTTACCATATCACTTTGGGTTTACTCTTCAAGCACTAGGTATGCTACATTGCTTCTCGATTACGATAACTCTAGCAAATGGGGGGAACAAGTTTTTAGAAGGCATGTCAATGTAAAGGGTCAAAGGGATGGTTATCTTAGTGAAAATGAAAATGGATTACACCTGGGAGTTGAGTGAATGCATAGATTTTTCAAAGGACTAGCCTCCAACTATACATGGGCTCCGTCTGCATCACTAAGATTTGGAATCTATCACCATCATTAGAGGACACCTCACCCTAGCACACAAGTCAATATCCACATCATGGTGTCATTTGGATCTTGCACAAAAGCTTACAAGCATGGACCCCTTTTGTCACATGCTTATATGTATTTATATACATATGGGGGACTAAAGTCAAAGCAGCTTTTGAAAGCCATTTTTTATAATCTCAATAACTCTCAAGAAAAAGCGATTTTCAAGAAAATTCTCACAATGCCCGATTGGTTTCGACCTGGTCTACAAAGTTGCAGAGGAAACTATTTTCAAATTCCTCACGGATTTGAAGTTACGAAGGCACAGACTGCTGGCTACATGCAATTTTCTTCTCTCTTTCACCACATCAACTTTCCACTCTGTCCTTCTTGTAAATATATTATAACAATGTGCTTTGGGAACCCACCTCTTTTAATCTATCTCAATTTCTCTATTTTGTCTACCACCACCCTTGGCTTCTTGCATGATGACCAAGGTGGGGACTTGTCCCATCCACTATTCTCCATATTTTCAAAGATGCCATACATCATCTAGGATTATGTTAATCAAGAAGATTAGCTTAATCTAATCCCTCATGGAGGCTATATAAAGAGCCCATGGAGAATGAAGAGGGGGAGAGAGAGGACAATGACAAGTCCATGAGAGCACTCTAGAATATCCTCATCTCTTTGAGGTAAGCTATGAGTGAGTTCTTTTATTATGTAGCATAATGGCAAGCTTTCTCTACCTCTTCTCCTATTATCTCCCTCTCTTCTCATCTTCTCATTCCATGTAGCATAATGGCAAGCTTCTTCTACCTCTTCTCCTATTATCTCCCTCTCTTCTCATCTTCTCATTCCATGTAGAATAATGGCAAGCTTCTTCTACCTCTTCTCCCCTTGTATCCCTCTCCTCTCATCTCTCTCTCCTATATTCCAATATGGTGTCTAGTACATATATTCTCTCTTGTAAATTTGTGTCTTGGTCCTCTTGATTCTCTTTGAGAAAAGGGATGTCCTAGCCCATCCTCCCTTTGGCTAGGTGGTGCCCCTCTTTAGTTCTCTTAGTGAGGATTGGAGGTTGGATAGGTAAGAGGTAATCCGTTTATCATTTCAGCCCTCATTTTTGAATACCCTCATCTCTTTGAGGTAAGCTATGAGTAAGTTCTTTTATTATGTAGTATAATGGCAAGCTTCCTCTACCTCTTCTCCTATTATCTCCCTCTCTTCTCATCTTCTCATTCCATATAGCATAATGGCAAGCTTCTTCTACCTCTTCTCCCCTTGTATCCCTCTCCTCTCATCTCTCTCTCCTATATTCCAATATGGTGTCTAGTACATATATTCTCTCTTGTAAATTTGTGTCTCAGTTCTCTTGATTCTCTTTGAGAAAAGGGATGTCCTAGCCCATCCTCCCTTTGGCTAGGTGGTGCCCCTCTTTAGTTCTCTTAGTGAGGATTGGATGTTGGATGGATAAGAGGCAATCCGTTCATCATTTCAGCCCTCAATAGCAAGAAATCAACATTTCCAATTTTCAATTCAGCAAGAGTCTCTGCTGAAACTTTATGGCCTATATGTTTCGGATTCCTCAAAATTGGCTGTTTGGCAGCCCTCTCTATTTGTTGATCACTGTCAGGTGGAAGCAATAGAGCTACCAGCTTCACCTTCTTATCCATAGTCTTGTATTTCGTGTTAGCCCTGGCTTCATTATGCTCTTCTGCATTACTCAAATCTTGCTGTAAATCAGCAATTCTGCACTCCAATGGCTGAATATCCTTAGCCCTCTGCTCTATGGACTGCATAGGAACAACCCTAAACTTTGGATGTTGAATTATTTCAGGAGTAAACTCTGTTGGCTAAAAGTTTTTAGCCTTCTGTGTCTCTGTAAGCTGATCATAATCAGTCGGAAACTCTGTTTGCTGAATTTCTTCAGTACTCAATACTTTTTGCTGAGTCAGCTTAGCCTCTGACTCAATCTGTGACACAAAATCTGCAATTTCATGAAACATGTCCAGGGATTGCACTAATACATTACTATGACAACTCTGCATATCAGCTTTCAGCATATCTTCCATTTCTGTCATCGTATCTCCACAAATCATACTGTCATACATCCCATCTATGTGCTCATTATCCTCTAAAATTTCTGCATTTTTTAAATTTTTCTCCTTCCTGCATATGTACTGCAGCTCTAGGTAACTTAGAAGTCTTCTGATAACTCATTGAACTGTTTTTGCTGAAATTCGAACAAAACTGGACTCAACAAAGAGAGTAGAAAGCAATACCAATGCATATTCTAATTGTTGATGAGATGATTGATTAAGCAATGATATCAACCAATGTAATACATCCTTGCCTTTCAAAGACTGCAAAAGAGTAGTACCGTTGCTACAAAAGTACTTCATTGATGCCCACAAATCATCTTGAGGCTCCACTTTCTCCATGGTTAGTAATCCCAAAAACATGTGTTTAGCTTCAGCATTGCATATACATTCTTGTAAGATACTGTTATCATAGAGATTGATAAGAGCTTGCAATACACCTTGCTGAATCAACTGAGAGATATGTGGTTGCAACTGATGGATAAGTACTTGCTCAACCACACTCACATCTATCTCTTCCAATGCCATTTGAGAGTCATCATAAGCCATAAAAGAATGTGCCAAAGTACTCATAATGTCTACCAAAGGAATATCCAACCTCTTAGAAGCAACATCTCTAATTAGACCCATAATACTCTGTTTTCCTACCCGTGGAAAGCGTAGTCCTGCAGTACCTATAGGTAGTAAATCAGCCATAAATTTTGACTGAAAGCTTTGATTGACAAACTTTCTGATTCAAACTGAAGCTAACAATTTCCTCTTCAAGTAGAGCACTTAACAGTAAATTTCAAAGTAGTTTAGAAAAAGTTATGATAGCCCAAAGTTGGATGATTGAAACTATCTACAACCTGTCCTGTTTTGAATGAGTCTGTAAGAGGTCTGTAGATCCAACTTTGACCTTGTTGAACCTTGAATACTCACAAATAGAACTAAGAGCACTCTATAGGGTACCAAGACATCAATTCATGATCAATAAAATGTAAACAAAGTCCCATACCATCCATTTTAGTGACTGCAATGAAGGAGTAATGTTCTGAAATCACTGTGTGAATTGAATCACTGCCAAGATGAATCAACTAATGTCGACATGACCATTTGAAATGAATATGTGAACATCAACTTATCACTGGTAGTTTGATTGTTGCCTCTCAACCTTAACCTATGGCACAACAGTCCTAGACTTGTACAGAATGCTGCTATCTTGGTACAGCTAGAAGCTAGTGATCATGTGTGGTATAACAGTCTTAAACTTGCACAATATACTGCTACTCTATCACTAGATAAATTGGAGCCCCAAGAGGAATACCAAGGAAAAGGGAATTCTCTTGCAAGAAAATCTATCTTGTAACATCAACAAGCTTGTTTATCATGTTTCATATGATCACAATGAAGAAAAGAACACCAGGCACAACCATCAATAGAACAAAGAAAGCAAAGGAAATCACCATCTTTGAATGGAAATACATCACATAGTATTCATATTCCATATCTTCATAGTCTTCTCTCCGAATCTCTCATATACAATCACTCTGTTTCAGTAGAATTGGCTATCTCTGGCTCTCTCTCTCTCTCTCCATCAATAATACATCATATCCTCACTACAATATCTCAAAATCACTCTCAATAATCCTTCTTAGGTCGTGGATACCCCTCCCAAGAGGTATGTCTGATATGAAGAGTCACTAGAGCCACTACAGTGTCCTTTCATAGCTCACTACTGTCACTTCACTCTAGTCTTCACTTGAGTCTTCAACAGCTACTTCTTTCACTTCTTTCAGCTCTTTTGCACTTGTATTCACCTCTTTCCAAGGCTAGAAAACTTTTCCAAGCTACACTCTCATCCATCAGAACACATACAGAAGCATACAGAACAGTCACAGAACAGTACCAGAACAGCTACAGTACAGAATAGAATAGAACAGAACAGAGACAGAAGCTCTACAGAAGACCTACAGAAGGTTACAAAAGGTCATCAAAACCACATAACTCATACTCAAACCATTCCAAACTTTCACAAATCATTCAATAAGCTTTCACAAGATCTCAATCTTCATCAATCAATACTCCATCCCTCCTTACAGAAGACAATCAGAACAAAACAGACCAAAACAGAATAAAACAGAAGGTATACAGAACCAATCAGAACCTATCAGAACATCACAGAACCACATATCCCCACTGATAAACATCATGAGCTTCCAAAACTCAATCAATATTATCCAAAACACTCTCAAACCACTTCTAAACCAATCAATCATCTCATAAAATCAACCATTCAGCTCTCAAAAAACAACAAAAATCAGCCAAAAAACAAGTCATTTCAACACTCAACATATCCCCACACTTAATAAGGAAGCGTCCTCACGACCTACGAAAAAGGGAATACAAGGTCATTTAAAAAGCTTAACTTTAATCTTCAATATCTTTTCAAAAAGAATCCATCCACCACGACCCCAACTTATAACCTGTATCTGATATAAAAATACAAAGAAAGGAAAACCCTTTATACATTAACACTTCTTATCAAACTGAAAATCACAACAAATTTGTAAAGGATATAAGAGTTTTCTTCTTCTTCATCAGCTTCAACTCTCCAACCACGACCCCATCACCACCATTCTCCAAAATGTAGCTCGCATACGAAATCCAATCCAATAGGAAACCAGCACGTTCGTTTTACATAAATGAACTCACAACACAAACACTAATACAACACAACCATCTGAATGACTCCTTCAAAAAGAGAGATTTTCATTAAAAAGCTTCCACCATACATTGGAAAGGTATCAATGAAGATGATCCCTCTTGAAGGATTGATGTTGTCGGAAACGATCCATAGACAAGGATTCATCTACAAAGGTTTTGGGAGGATTTTGAAAAAACTGAAGACAGCACATCCTTTCCAACAGGACCAAGTATCTGCTAGGCAAACAAAGGGCATGAAAATACAATATATCCAACTGTTGGAAATCAATGCTCACATTGACATTCTTGCAGAACTTTGGAATAGGCTTGGAATCATTATGAGAGTGCCTATGCATATACGTCAAGTACCAAGCAAAGTGAGCAGTTAATCTCACTGAAGGATCTGCAGACTGTGAATACTGCTGAGCAAAATGAACATAGTTCTGATAAGCTTGACTGGCAGCTGTCCATTCTCCTGGAATTACTAGCCAATTAATCTGAGGTCCTGTAAGGGAATCATCCGAACTCCATCCCCTTCTTCTGGAAATCTGATTATCAAACCCGTCACAGTCACTAACCAACTGAGGTGGTTGAGATATAGAAGTGTTAGGAGAGGGTAGTGGAATAAGGAAAAGTGGATGAAGTGAGGGATAGGCAAAATCATAAAAGGAAGAAAAGGTTAAAGAAGGAGTGGCAGAAATTTGGAGGGAATCACTAAGGAAGGGTATTAACTGATAAATAGGAAATGTGGAGGATACATGAATGGATGGAGAAGAACAGGGTGGAAAAGGGGAAAATACCCTATCCTCAATAAAGGAACAATATGTAAAAATGGAAATTTGAGGGAAAGATGAAGGTTGGAAAAGAAGGGGTAAAATAATTGTGGAATTAGATTGACAAAGGGAAAGATATATAGCTTATCGATGAGCCATTTGTTGGTAATATAGGAGGGTAGGAACAGAAGGTCTTAAGAGAGATCGTCTATGATAGGCATCAAAGAAGGTAGCATCAAACGGATTATGTTTTGAAAGATAGGCTAAGAGATCCATCCTTAGTTGATTAGTACTCTGGGCAAAGGTAGGGACTGTGTTTTGTCTTTGATTCAGGACCACAGAATCAATCATGGGATGCCAAGAATTATCATGACAATCAGCCACTTTGGAGGAGTAACTCTGGAACATGTCAGCTATGCGCAACTCCAAATGGTTGACATACAAAACAGCTTGTAGTACCACATCCCCCACATACCATGCCATATCCACCTCATCTGGAATTAACAAGTCTCCTCGTAGATACATGTATGACATCAACATGGTATCTGGTGTGACAGAATCTTCAAACACCATCCTTACTACCTCTGTCAACAACTCAGCAGACCAAGCCCCACTCCATCCATCCTCTGGAAGAGGTAGATCCATCGTGGAAAGCTTCATGTAGAAGACCAACTTATGTAAGTGGTAGTGGACAAAGAAAGAATGGTCTGGTGAGACATATTCTTGAAACTGCTCAAATGTAGACCATAACAAGTCCATTTTGGACTGCAATCTTTCCACTTTATCTTGAAAGAGAGGACACAAAGTAGCCTATCTCTGAAGAGCAACCGAATCCTATTGTGAAAGAGAAGGAATCAAGGGAACAGTAGGGCTTGGAGGAACAGAGCGTGACTTTGCCAGTTGATCTTGCAACTGCTTGATTTGGGAGGCTTGGGATGCCACTGTGTCATTAGCAGTCTGTAAAGCTGAAAGTTTGTCATCTAAGAGAGCTTGGAACTCGTGCGCTTCTCTAGACATCTGCACCTTCTCCTCTGAAAGGCTAGTAACCTGGGATTGAGCCTCTAGTAACTATATCTTCAAAGAAGAAATCTCATCGCTTTGGGTGGCAACCAGTTGGGTATTGTTGTTCCATTTGCTTAAACAAATCTGCTAGGGTATCCTTAGCAGAAGCTAACTCGGATGTTGCCTTATGCAACTGGTCCTTAGATTGCATGAGCTCTTCATAAAAAGAAGCATACAGCTGTTGAACACAGGCTGTCACTGACAACTCAATGGAACTTTGAATATCTTTACAGAGGAAAGGAATTGCATCTCTTGAGACGAGACTGTTCAGGGAGGAAACTGATATGTCCAATGATCCTTCTCGATGTGCTCTGAACAGGTTATTACAAGTGAGATACCGAGGGAGTTCACTACCAGAGGTAGCAGGAATGGGCACTGAAGGAAGTACTGAAGGAGCTTTATCCGCTACCCGCTTCAAGCGTTTGCGCTGTATGACCAGGGGAGGCAGAGAATCATCATCCTCTATGTCAATAGGTTCTGACTCATCTAAAGGTGGAGGAGGAGGTACTGGATCTGATGGAGGAGGTGGAGGTACAGTCTTTTGTAAACCTGAATAGGTCAAGAAGGTAGACAAATATGATCCATATGTAACATTGGTAACATTACCCCTGGTAACTTTGACGAAATGTTGATCCATTTTAGTGAGGAGGTAAGTGCTCCAATCAATAGCAACTCCTTTCAACACCATCCTTGAAGCTGTGAAAAGCTCTTTGGACAAGTACTGGGATGGCGTTTTGGCAGGCATAAACCTGTCCTAGAGAAACTGATAGATCATCTTCCATACGGGATCAGTGATCATGGAAAAGGAAACTCCTGAAGAGTTGATCACCTTCTTAACATCCAGCATTTCCCTTGTTTGCTTTTGCAACAGCTTCAGAATCTCTTCATTAGAGAAAAGCTGACGAGTGGTAACAAAAGGTTCACCTTTGGAGGGAAGAGACAGAGCCTTCCCTAAGCCTCAAGGTGTCAAAGTCATAGAAATTCCCTGGACTAGTCCTGTCTTCTTGCTATAGGAGGCCAGAAACTCATCACATAATGACGGATCCTCTGGAAGCAATGGAAAGGAGGTAGCCACAAAAGCAGCGAGTCCCGCCTTCGTGAGAGGCTCAAAAGTGAGTAGGGAAGCGTAATCCCTACTAACTAGTGGGACGTACTGGATAGGGGGAGGAGCGTGAGAAGGCACCATTCAGATGATTAGACACACACCACAAACACAGACAATCAAGGAGAATGCCTGCAAAGCAACAGACAAAAATCCAAGGATAAGAGAACAACCAAAACAATAAAACGTGACTCGACCAACTATCCCAAGCAAACCACAGCCTAGAAAAAATTCGACATGACCTTGAGACATATGCGACCGAAAGCTTCATGCTATGCATCATACAAACACCCAGAACCCCGTATCAAGTAATAAAATAAAAAACTACACATCGTACCCGTAACCGTATCAAAGACAGGAAACCAAAACATCACCACATCCGACACATATCAAGACTACATCGTTGATAAACCAGTGTTTGACCATGGAAATAACTCTAACGACTGCGCATACCCATCCCACGAAACGGGTTCGTTAAAAAGGGGAATGAAGTGCAGTGAGGGGGGATTAATTTAATGAAGGGTTGATTTTAATAAATTATTAAGAATGGGTGAAGTTTTATTAAGTGATAAACCTTAGCAAGAAAACAGAGGTTCCTTATTATAAATTTAATTACCAATTATTAGGTTAAAACGGTGCTGTAATTCGAATCCCGGACTACGATACCCAGACTGGGTCTCTAAATGCAAGTTCATTGATTACAAATTAAGGTGATGTGGGACGCTTTTTTGCCAACGCGTGCTCTTGTGACGGCTGGTTCATTTTAATTAAAAATTAAAGTGCCTCTGTAGCGCACATAGTGCGTGCGAAGTGAACGGCGGGTTTATTTTAATTAAAAAAATATGTGTGTGTATAGCGCGAATGCGCGTGGAAACTGTGGGTGAATAAATAGTTTATTTTAACAATTAATTTGTGATTAAGGGAGAAATGAAAATAAATAAAGCACATAAAATAAATACCTGGAAGGGGTGTGTATGTAATGGTCTAAATGCGCACGGAAGAGTCCCCCAAAAGGAGTGAATCTAGTAAAAGAAAAGTAAAGACCACTGACGAAATAACAAAGAGAACACCTTAGTGGGATTGTTGATTTCAAATGAATTTTTAAGGTGTGATTGTGGATGGGAGTGGGGTAATATTTGAGGTGTGTTTGTTTTGGTTTTATAGTGTGGTTTCGTTTATTTGTTTGTTTGTTTTTTTTTTTAAGTTGTTATTATTTATGGTTTGTGTTTGTTTTTTGTTTTTTTGTGTGTTTTTTTAAAAGAATAATAATAATAAAAGCAAGAGATATAGCACATGAATATGTGATGAAGGGAAAAAATGAAAATTCAGCCATAGAGGAAATATCCACAATTTAGTGTATGAAAATAAGATAGAGATTTTTATGGTTAATGTCCGTTTGTTGGTTTTTTTTTTTAAATAGGGGTTCCATGTAGGAAAATATTTTAAAGTGAAAAATGAAGAGAAAAAGGTAAAGGGGGGTGGGTGGAAATTTTCAAAAAAATTTGGAATTTTTAAAGAATTTTGTACTAATTTGAAATCAATTTTTGACATTTGTTGGTAATTTTGGGATAAATTGGGAAATATTAAATTTTCAGAAATTTTTAGGGGTGAAAATTTCCAGCTGACAAATTTCCAAAAATTGGCAAAAAGCGAAGGGAATTTTTAGAAATTTTTCTGAAATTTTATGAGGTGGAAATGAATTTATAAATTAATTAAATCAGTTAAATCAGGAAAATCAGCTTCGTCTGGTAAGTAAGGTCAAATTAAGTCAGCTAAGGCATGGAAGTCAGGGGAAGGCATATAAGTCAAGCTAGGTTAGGTCAGGTTAGTCAAATGGAACTAGGTTAGTCTAGGTGAAGTCAAAGAAGTCAGTTAAGGCAAGTTAGTGGAGACTAACCTAAGGGGGGTTAGTGGAACTAAGCTAGGGTTAGGGTTAGGGTTAGTGGGGTGGGGTTAGGGTTAGGGTTAGGGTTAGGGTTAGGGTTTACTAACCTAACTAGGGTTAGTGGGGAAGGGGTTAGGGTTAGGTTTACTAACCTAACTAGGGTTAGTGGGGAAAGGGTTAGGGTTAGGTTTACTAACCTAACTAGGGTTAGTGGGGAAGGGTTAGGGTTAGGTTTACTAACCTAACTAGGGCTAGTGTTAATTAACATGAATTAAAGGAAAAAAAGAAAGAAAGAAAAAAAAAAAGGAACGAACCTGTAGGAAAAGGGGAGGGGGAGGAGGAGGAGTAGGAGGAGGGAGAGGTGGGTGGCGCAGCGTCTAGCGGCGCTCGGCGGCGACGACGTCGGCGGCCACAGACGGTGCTGGACCGGCAGGGCGGCGGCTGCGACTGGCGGCAGCGGCTCTGATTGCGACTGGAGACAGCGCGACTGGAGGCGACTCCTGTGACGGGCGGCGGCACTACTAGACGGCGGCGCAACTAGAGACGGCTCCAGCGACGGGCGGCAGCGGTTCTGTAGGTGTTCGGCGGCGGCGCGGGAGGGTTCAGCAGGCAGCACTCCGTAGGTATTCGGCAGGCGGCGCTCCGTAGGTGTTCGGCGGCGGCGCTGGAGTAGGAGGCGGAGGGCGGCGCAGGGCAGGGGAGAAGGCGGAGGAGGCAGGACAGGAGAGAAGAAAGGACGGGGGCGGGGGAAGACGAGGAGGCGGGGCAGGGAGGGAGAAGGGGAGGGTGGGGCGGGAGGGAGAAGGGAAGGTGGGTAAGAAGAAGGAGGGAGGCGGGGTAAGCAGGGCATGGGGGAGGAAGGAGGGAGGCGGGGGGAAGAAGGAAGAGAGAGAGAGAGAGAGAGAGAAAGAAGAGAGGGGAAGGCAGTTGAGAGGGAGGGGGAGAGGGTGTCCGTTGGGGAGAGGGGAGGGTGAAAGGAAATTTTAAAAATAAATTAATTATTTTTTTTTTAAAAGGAAAACAAAAGAAGAGGTGAGACGCCCCTGTCCCGCGCGCATGCGCGGAGTAGGGGTAAAAAAATTTGCGGTGACGGGAGTGAAAAGGCGTCTGGATGCAGGGACGGAGCACGCGGACACGACCGGGGCGCGTTAAAACACGTAAAATGGAAAAAGGGCGCGGTCACGCGCGGGACGGAGCGCGTAAATACTCATAAAAACAAAGAAAAATTAATAACTCCCAATCCGGACGTCAAAACGAAAGGACGTAAAAACAAAAAGTGGGCAAGACGGCAGGCGAAAGATAGGGAAAATATGCGACGGAGGTTCCGGGAGGGGTAAAGGGCGGTCACGTGCAAAAAACACAAAAAACGAACCAAAAAACGAAAGTAAAAATTAATATCGGGAGATCCGTGCATCGGAATGAGGTGCAAAAAAAAGAAAAATTGTGCAGAAAGATGTGCTCGACAATCCTATCACATCAAAACATAATTCCGACTGAGATAAGACGCGTTCACGTGGGAAAAACCCAAAAAAAATCTGAAAATGGGATCAAAAATTAATATCGGACGAACCGTTCACCGGAATGACACGTAATAAGAAGGAAAAATCTCCGCAGGAAGGAGTGTCATAGGGTTATCATGTGAAACTGCAGTTTCGGTGGAAGTAAGTGGGGTTCACATGCGAAAAACTCCAAAAATACGCCTGAAAACTAATTTAAAAATTAATAATAATAAATCCGAAAGTCGAAAGAGGGGGAAGAAAAAAGGAAAAAGGTGGGGGAAGGCGTGAAGGACACAGTTGTCAAATCAAATTGGAATTCTGATGCAAACAGGGCAGGTTCACATGGAAAAATGTCAAAAAGATGCACGAAAAAGTCGTAAAAAATCGGAAAATTAAGATTGGACAAACCCTGCATCGGAAGGACTCGGAGTAAAAAGGAAAAAATGTCAGGGGAGAAGTGGTTGGCAGGGCTATGATGTCATATCACGGTTCCAAAGCAAGCAAAGCGCGTTCTCATGGAAAACTGGCTAATTGGCGCAAAATGCTTCAAAAATTAATAACTCAAAAATCATGCACCGAAACAGGGGTAGGTAAAAAGGAAAAATGGTCAGTTCAAAGAGAGGAACAGGGCTATAAGGTTGGATTTGGACTTCGGTGAATGTAGGGTGCATTCACATGGCAGGACCTCAAAAGCAGGGAATGAAGGAAACCTGCAAGGGAACAACCCCAAGGGTGGGTGGAACATAAACGGGTGGGTGGGAAGGGACCCCATCAGGGTAACAGCAAGGCATGGCATACATGCATGAGCAGGTTAAGGCATATGCAGAAGGGTATGCAATGTAGATGCACAGGGACGCGTCCCCATACTTAAGACCTTAACGGATAGGGTTAACCAAGCAACAGGGACCTAGGACCACGCCACAGACCATCCACTAACGTCCCCACACTTAAAACATGAACGTCATGGAGAAACAGAAGTTGTAGGGTTAGAACAACTTGGCCCATTGTGTTTGAGAATCAAGGGTGATTGTCAATGGCACGTCCTGTGTTGTTATCGGCTGCTGGAGGTACCAAGGCATCATCGCTACACACGTCCTTCATGGTAGGGACCACGCGGCAGCACCCAGGGAGGTAGCTGGTGGAAGGAAGCGTAGGAAATTTGTCAATGATGAGGGATATTGCACTCAACTCACAGTCACTCATATGGAATGAAAGAACAGTCACTCGCCCCATGACTAATATCGCTCGAGGAAGAATGATGGAAACCCATATCTCGTACCCGGTTGAGGAATCAACAGGGGAATGGTGCAGAGGGAGTATGCCAGGGTGCACAGTTGATGGTGCATTAGTGCGTCCAACCTGTCTGGCATAAGTGCAAGGAGGAAGGCAAGGGAGCCTTATAGTGCAATGTACAGAACAGGGTGACGTGTCTTGTGATGACGGCAAAGACCCATCCCGTGGGTGCATAGGGAAACGGGAACATACCTAACTCCAAGTGTCGTAACGTCCCTCAATATCACCTCTCGGTAATTGATTGAAGAAACTCCAGTCACACTCATCCCACCCTCTGTCTCACGCTCTGTTGAGAGTTACAGGAGGGCAACCATGTCCTAAAACCCATTGATGTAACCCTCACGGTCACTTGTGCAAAGGTTGTATGCCTTGTGCGCATTTGATGGTGCAACTGTGCATCCCTCCCTATGCCGGCATACGGTGCGAGAAGGAAGGCCAGGGAGCCTTATGGTGCAGTGCACAGAACAAGTTGTGCTTTGTGCATTGAGAGGCCCATCCCGTGCGTGCAACACTTCATTCACACTTCTCACCTCTCATTTGATTTGAAGGGAAAAGACTGGTCACTCGGCCCACCCTCTATCTCACGCTCTATGGATAGTTACAGAGGGCAACCCATGCTCACGTCCCCATCCGATTAGGATGAAAGCTCATGTCACTTGATTGTTTGTCGATGAATATCGCGTCGTCAGTTGTTGAAGAGGTGTACCCAGGGAGGTAGCTATCAAATCGAACGTTGAGTTGGATAGAACATGTCGTCTGCTAGAGGACAGGTAGTCACTCTGCAGAAAGACCCAGGACACAGCGTACCAAGAGAGGTAGCTTCAGAATTGGATCCTAGGGATATCAATTAATGAATCTGCTTTCTGGACTGCTGGGTGTTGCCACCTTTTCCACAGCCAGCTTCTCGCCCAAGGGTGTTTACCACCTTTTCTTGGAATGAGGCCTGCTATGACAGGGAATTTCTTCATTTTCTCTCATAACAGATTTGTTTTTTTTTTCTTCCCTTTTTTTTTCTTGTTTTCCCCTATTTCCGAGGGTGTTTCCACCTTTTCTCAAAGAATAGGTCGGCATGACAGGGACCTAAGTCCTTTTCTCCCATGACCGATATGTTTATTAAGGAATGGTAGAAATACCATTTTTCAGAACCAACCTCGCCACTGATGCTGGTGGAAAATAGAGGATAAGAGATCAAGGCTGGAAGGTGAAGTTGAGGGGATAGAGGGTTGCGTCCATCTCGTCAGGAGTGACTGAAGAACAGCTATCAGAAGTAGCAGCATAAGAAGTACAGTGCCGTGCCAACGAGGGAAAAGATCAAGTGACCGTAATTGTCAAGATCCCCAAGGAGGGAAGTACTTCTTCAGGCGATATCCATTGATCAGAAAGGGATCATTAGAGGCATCAACTGTCTGCACTTGGACAGAGCCATTAGGGTTGACGGCAAGTACCTTATAGGGGCCCATCCACCGTTGTTGGAGCTTGCCAGGAAACTTGCCAAATCGTGAATCATAGGCTAGGACCAAATCACCTTCTTTGAACTCCTTGCGCTTGATAAAGCTGTCATGGTAAGCCTTGCGTCGAGCTTGCGTGGCTTCCATGCACTGTAGAGCCATCTGACGAATTTTGTCCAAACATTCCAGGTGCAAGAGACAGCGTTGCAGTGAATCATCGTCCCCCAAACGCTCTTTGATAGCCACTCTCAAAGAGGGTAATTCCAGTTCAACAGGGAAAACAACTTCTGTACCATACACCAGCTGGAAGGGTGTCTGTCCTGTTGCTGCTTTATGGGAGGTTCTATACGCCCAGAGGGCCTCTGTAAGTCGATCGTCCCAATCACGACGATATGCGGCAATTGTTCTTGTCATAATCGAGCGGAGGATGCGATTGGTGACTTCGACTTGGCCATTGGCTCTGGGGTAATAAGGAGTGGACTTGCGATGGCGGATCTTATACAACTCTGTCAATTCTTCCATGACTTTATTAAGGAAATGAGTACCTCTGTCACTTACCAACTCTAAGGGACTGCCAAAACGGGTGATGATATTCTCGTACATGAATAGGGCCACGCTGTTACCATCGTCCCGCTTTAGGGCTTTAGCTTCACACCACTTTGTGACATAATCCGTACATACGAGGATGTATCGATTCTGCTTCCTTCTGGTAGGAGGATCGATTGGGCCTACGAAATCAATGCCCCACTTCTCAAATGGCTTCAGGGGAAGGATAGGCTTCAGTGGCATGGCACTTGTCTTGGTGGGTTTTCCCATTCTCTGACAAGCATCACATCTTTTACAGTAATCATAGGCATCCTTGTGAATGGTAGGCCACCAGTAACCTGCTAGTAGAGCCTTCTTGGCTGTGGCTTCTCCTGCAAAGTGACCTCCGCATGGCTCGTCATGGCAAGCCTTCAGAACAATCCCAATCTCTTCTCCTGCGACACATCTTCTGAGCACTTCATCTTTGCCTTTCTTGTACAGTGCACCACCTAGCAGGGTGTAGGGGGCTGATTCTAACATAAGCTTCTTTCTATCTCGACTAGAGATACCAGGAGGGTACTATTGGGTTGCCAGCAGATTGACAATGTCTGCATACCAGGGAGTTACAGTTTCTACCAAGAATAGGGAAGCATCAAGGAGGTCTGGATCATCCTGCTCCTCGTCTGTAGTTTGTGGGATATGCGACAGATGATTAGCCAGAACATGGGAACGACCAGGTTTGGTAATCACCTCAAAGTCAAACTCCAGGAATAGAAGGAGCCATCTCATCATTCGTCCTTTCACATCTGCTTTGTTCATCAGGAAGGACAGGGCCTCATGATCCACATAAAACTTAAAGTGGGTGGATAGGAGGTAGTGGCAAAACTTCTCTAGGGCAAACACCATTGCCAAGCACTCCAGCTCTGTCACTGTATAGTTCCGTTCCCTATCAGTGACTTTTCGGCTTGCGTCATAGATCGGTTGATCCAGCTTCGAGGAACCCTTCTGGCAGAGAACTGCACCTAAACCTTCAATTGATGCATCAATGTGTACATGGAACTCTTTCGTCCAATCAGGAGGTTGCAGAATGGGTGCCTCAATCAGACACTGCTTCAGAGTGTAAAAGGCTTTGTCACATTCTTCCGTCCAAGTAAACTCTACATCTTTCCTTAGAAGCTTGTGCAAGAAGGTTGCCTTTGTTGCAAAATGGCTATAAACCTTCTATAGTAACCCACATGGCCTAGGAATCCCCTTAACTGTTTGAGGTTAGTGGGTGCTGTTAGAGCTGCAATCTTTTCGATCTTTGCAGGGTCTGTTGATATCCCTTGTGCAGAGACAATGTGGCCCAACAGAACTCCAGAAGAGACCCCAAAGATGCATTTGTAAGGGTTGAGGGAAATCCCATACTCCCGGCATCAGTCAAAGCATTGTTCCAGGTGTTCTCAGTGTTCACGGATCAAACTATAGACATAGAAGTCATCCAAATATACCTCAATGAAGTCGTGCAGATGATTTTGAAATGCGGCCATCATGACTCGCTAGAAAGTAGCAAGGGCATTGCAGAGCCCAAATGGCATCACTCGATAAGCGTAGGTCCCCCATTCTGTGGTGAAGGTTGTTTTGGACTGGTCTTCTTCTGCGATTTGGATTTGGTTGTATCCACTGAATCCATCCAGAAGGGAATAAAGCTCATGTCCTGCCACTGTGTCCAATAGTTGGTCTGTGAAAGGGATAGGAAAGTGATCCTTCTTCGTCTTGGAATTCAACTTGCAGAAATCCACACATATTCGCAATTTGCCATTCTTCTTGGGTACAATCACGATGGGTGAAATCCATTCGCTATTTGCCACTGGATAGATGAACTCGGCTTCCAGAAGCTTCAGCAGCTCCGCTTTCACCAATGTGGAATAATTCGGGTTCATTCGCCTCTGTCATTGCCGTACGGGCTTGGCATCAGGTTCCAAGTCAATATGATGTTGACATATTGTGGGATCAATCCCCTTTAGGTCTTTGTAAGACCATGCAAACACGTCCAAATTTTCTTTCAACAAGTTGTACAAGGTTGACAACTCATCTTCTGGGAGGCTGCTACCCACCTTCAAGTGGCGTTCAGTGCCATCTGCATCCACAAAGGTTAACTGCCTTTCACCTTCTACTTCATGGATAAAGGTCCCGCGGGCTGCTTCTGGGTATAGGTCCGACTCCTTCAAGGGAGTGGTGTCCTCTTCGGATGTCCCACTAGAACCAACTTCTTCTTTTGGTGGAGACTTAATTTACTCCTTGAGATGTTGAAATGGGATTAGAGCCGTTTCGGGTTTGCTTTCAAAATAAATTACCTCTTGGCTTGAAGACTCATCTTCTGATGACGCATCCAGGAACGTCACATAACAGGGACCCTCTGATTTCTATTGGGTTTGTGGGACTGGTGCTTGTTGGAACGGTGCATCATCATCATCTTTCTTTGGCAAGGATGGGTGAGGGAGGCATGAGCCACTGCTGAAAGATGGCTTGTTCTTCTTAACCCGTTTCTTATAAAGATTTTGCATGTGAGAAGATCCATTTACCAGACCAAATGGTACCATCATCATTCTGTCCCATAGCATGAGCTCGTCTACTTCTGATGCTTCTGGAACTTCTTCTTCATATATATCCTCTTCCGGTGAAATAGACTCTTCTAGCTCACTTTCATAACCTTCTTCGTCCATATCATATCCATCCTCTTCTGTCTCTGTCTCTGCTTCTACTTCTGCTTCTGTCTCTGCTTTTGTCTCTGCTTATGTAGGAGCTCCGTAACAGAAGAACAGATTCTTTGTTTCCTCTTCTGCCTCTGTCTCTGTCTCTGCTATGGCCATGTAACAGGGAGAGCAGTACATCCATGCTTCTATCTCACTGTCAGAAGTGATTTCAGAAGTCATTCCTAGTTCAGGCAAGAAGTATTCACCCATTGATAATGGCTTTGCATCTTTTGGAAGTCGGCTTACAGTATCCACTGTTAAGGAACGTGCCACTGTTTTCTTGGGAAGGATCTGTTTGACAGCATCTTCGTCTGTTGATGTTCCATCCGTAGCCTCATTAGGGGAGTCAGAAGATAATTCCAAGGAGGTGGATCCATATCCTTTTTGAGAACCATACAGTTTCACCACCACTCTGTTGGGTCCTCTACCCAAGGTCAAGGTTCCTTTGAACCAATCCGTCCTTGCTCGGGCTTCAAAAAGCCATGGCCTGCCCAGTAATAGAGGATATGATGTACCATAAGAGTTTGGCTTCACCACCAGATAGGTTAGCCAATAATCTTTTCCAGCCAATGTAGTCTTCACATATGGGAGAATGCCCAAAGGCTTGATTCTGCTCTGATCCGCCAGTCTGATGAGCCATTGGGTGGGTTGCACACCTTGTAGGCCTAGATCCTTCATTGTCACATCCGTCATAATGTTCACTGATGAACCACCATCAATCAGTGCATTTGCAATGAAGCAGCCTTCTATCCACACGCCAGTCTCTGGAGTACCCGGATCTAGGAAGGCGTTAGCCACGTCCACTTCTTTGACAGGCTCTGGAGCTTTGTTGGACTTTGTTGCTGTTGAGGAAGCAATCCTTAATCCACGTCTTCTTGTCAGTATACTTTTAAACCTTTTTCGACACAACTGGGAGACAACAACAATAATTGTCGGAATGTGAGGTTTGGTTTAAAGGTATCTAGATCTCTGACTAGATCGTATTCCTTAATAGGATCCACTGACTTCTCTAATTGGTTAGGGAATGGGGCAACACCCATTTTCATTTTCCCTCTTTCTTCCAACAGGGGAATCATGGGAACTTCTTCTGCCACTTGCGGCACTTCCTCCTCTTCTGTCTCCTGGACCTCTGGTCCTGTCTCTGTAACTCTCTGTGGCACTGTAGGGCTCTGTATGGCACTGTCAGGCTCTGTTCTGTTCTGTTCTTCTGGTGGAAGATTGAACTTCACTGTTCTGGCTGGAGGGTTATTTTCTTTCTGGATAGGTGGTTCCTTCTGCTTTGCACGAGTGATGGCAGCAACTTCCAATTCCACTAAATTGGAGGTAGGCTCTTGGGCCTTGGCCGGACTATCAGTAGCACTGTTTTTCACTGGGGCTAGGCTTGGACAATCTTTTGCAGTGTGGCCTTCTCCTTTGCATCGACTGCATAAGGGCTTGTAATCCATTGACCTTCTGGGATTTGGACAATTTGGTGAAATGTGTCCCTTTTCTCCGCATCTATAACACTCCACTTCTGTCCTCTGACCACCGCCAGACTGTCTTCCTCTGTAACTTTGAGAGGTAAACCTTCTTGGACCGAAATTAGGACCAAACTCTCTAGGCTTGGGTCCAATATCCTGCGTTGTCATTTTGGATTCCAGCAAGTTGAATCTTGCGTCTTCTTCCTTCCTTCTCCTATCATGCATCTCCTTCAGAGAGTAAATGTCCTCTGTATGGTTCTTCCGCAAACAATAGGAACAGAAGGCTCCAGGAATGGTTGGTTTTCGTGTGCATTCAGTGGCTAAATGGCCTGCTTGATGACACTTACCACACCAAGTATTTGACCGCATCACATCTCTTCCTACTCCTGCAACGTTGGATACGCTAGCGGTGTTCACTTTCAGCGTCTGTAGCTACTCTGTAATCATATCCATCAACTCCTTTTTGATGTTTGCAACTAAGTTGGATAAGTAGTCCTTCAAACTTTCTCCTCCTGAGGCACTGGCAGGAGGGTTTTGAGGAGTCTCTGTAATCACTGCATAAACAGGTTGGGCTGGTGCAGAGGAATCTCTGTTCTGGTTCTGATTCAGAGCTCCTATTTGAACTGTTGGCTGTTGACTCCAATTGGTACGATTCCACTGTTGCTGCTGATTTGGCATTGAGGAAATTGGTTGGGACCATTGTTGTTGTGGTTGAACCATCATTTGAGGCATGGATTGTGGCCACTGTGGATTTGGTGCACTGTACTGTGATACTGGGGGCATTTGTTGGTAAGGATAGGGGACAGTCCCTGGGACTGCATTTGGCGGATATATCATTCCTGGTATCAGAGGAGGTAGGACTCCTCTTCCTATATTCATCGCTAATCTAGCTTCCACTTCATCGTACAGTCTGGCACCTTTCGTTGCAGCTTGCAGGGTGGCTGGTCTTTGCAGCTCCACAAACTTATGGACTTCTGGTTGTAATCCTCTGAGAAACACTCCCTTCTGAATGCCATCATCTAGATTATGGTTAGTCCATCTCTTCGGGATGGATTCCATTCGTGAGACATAAGCTTCTACTCTTTCTCCAGAGGACTGACTTAGGTTCATAAATTCCTCTCGCATCTGCTCTTCAAAACCTTCACGCCTGAATTTAGTGAGGAAGGCCAACTTCAAGTCGTCCCATGTGCCAAAAGTTCCTGCTGCTTGTCTCTCATACCACTGAAACGCCGCGCCCTTGAAAGTGGCGGGGAATATTGCTAACCAATGCTCAGGGGTTCTGGCATTGCTAGCCACACACGCTACCATAAACTCTGCTACATGAAGATCGGGGTCTTCATTGTACTCTCCCTTAAAAACTGGCAATGGGACTACATTCGCTGGCCTGTCATCAATATTTCCAGGACGGATCTGGCTTGGAAGTGGACCTCCAGCAGCAGCAGGAGAAAGGGCTTGATGTGCCATTGGGACTTCTGTAAAGAGTTCCGCAAGGGCGTCAAAAGCGGCTTCTGCTGCGAGCTCGTTCTCAGCCTTGATTTTTGCTTTCTCTCTTCTCACGTACCTCTGGACTAGTTCTAATGCTTGCCTCTTTATTGTGTCATTCATTAGGGGGTTGGCTCCACTATGTTGTTAGTGCTCCACAGAGGGTTAACAGAAGGCTTCAGTCTCTGAAGGACTCTCTTGCCAACATTTCTTCTACTTCTTTCTTTTCAACGTCCCTGAATTCTACTTTCATTCCACTGCACAGAGGAAGGTATTCGGTTCTGAAGGTGTCAAAATGCATTCGTCTAAGCATTGTGGTAGGGCCATCATCATAGTAATGCCAGCTTTTGATGGTTTCAACAGTGTATGTTGTGAAAAACACTCTATCTACCAACTTCCAGTGGGTTGCTAATTGAACAAATAGAAGATTATTAGTACACCAAGCATCCCATGTATCTTTCTGTTGAGCATCCACGAACAAATTCCAACTCTTTTCCTTCTTGTCTTTGTGAACCTCTACAGACCAAGAATCCTGAAGCTTCTTCACAATCTCCCACTTGATGTTGTCTGGAAACTTCTCAATGAATGCCAAATCTTCCATGGCTGGTCATTCTCTCTGTTTCTACTCTTCAGTTTATTCCCAAACAGTTTGCCACCAAGATGCAAGTTTCTGCTGCTTCAACAAGAAGAGGAAACTGTCCACCACATAGAGCATGCATCATGATGGTGATGTGTTTCCGCCATTGTGGGATGAACTTCTTGTGGAAAGTGGCTTTGATTATGAGGAATTCCAACTCTTCAGTGGAAGAAGGAACTTTACAAACATCCATTGAATTCTTCTCTTCTTGGCAATGCCATTTCCTTCATTTTCAGCCTCTTCTGGTGCTTGTTGATGGCAAGTTTCCCCGGCTGTGCACCAAAAACATGGAGCCCCAAGAGGAACACCAAGGAAAAGGGAATTCTCTTGCAAGAAAATCTATCTTGTAATATCAACAAGCTTGTTTATCATGTTTCATATGATCACAATGAAGAAAAGAACACCAGGCACAACAAATCTTCATGCAGCATCATGTAGATCTCCCACGGATTTGATAGAATCAATCATATTCTTCAATATCTTCATAGAATCCATCAATAGAACAAAGAAAGAAAAGGAATACACCATCTTTGAATGGAAATACATCATAGTATTCATATTCCATGTCTTCATAGTCTTCTCTCTCAATCTCTCATGTACAATCACTCTGTTTCAGTAGAATTGGCTATCTCTGGCTCTCTCTCTCTCTCTCCATCAATAATACATCATATCCTCACTACAATATCTCAAAATCACTCTCAATAATCCTTCTTAGGTCGTGGATACCCCTCCCAAGAGGTATGTCTGATATGAAGAGTCACCAGAGCCACTACAGTGTCCTTTCATAGCTCACTACTGTCACTTCACTCTAGTCTTCACTTGAGTCTTCAGCAGCTACTTCTTTCACTTATTTCAGCTCTTTTGCACTTGTATTCACCTCTTTCCAAGGTTAGAAAAATTTCCCAAGCTACACTCTCATCCATCAGAACACATACAGAAGCATACAGAACAGTCACAGAACAGTACCAGAACAGCTACAGTACAGAACAGAACAGAACAGAACAGAGACAGAAGCTCTACAGAAGACCTACAGAAGGTTACAGAAGGTCATCAAAACCACATAACTCATACTCAAACCATTCCAAACTTTCACAAATCATTCAATAAGCTTTCACAATATCTCAATCTTCATCAATCAATACTCCATCCCTCCTTACAGAAGACAATCAGAACAAAACAGACCAAAATAGAACAAAACAAAAGGTGTACAGAACCAATCAGAACCTATCAAAACATCACAGAACCACATATCCCCACTGATAAACATCATGAGCTTCCAAAACTCAATAAATATCATCCAAAACACTCTCAAACCACTTCTAAACCAATCAATCATCTCATAAAATCAACCATTCAGCTCTCAAAAAACAACAAAAATCAGCTAAAAAACAAGTCATTTCAACACACAACATAAATCTTTGAGGCTCTGTGCACAAATGTTATTGCAGCTAGATTGTCAAATCTTGCAACTTCCCCTCCAATAGAACATGCATCATCTGACTCAACAAAGACAGTGCTACAGGAGTAAAACTGCAATTAGATAGTGAAGTTGGACTATCTGAGTTGCAAAAAAAACTACAATAGATGTTCTTGGAATTTTCTGTCCTGCTGCAGAGGTCCCCTTTGTGAATAAGTTACAAAAATTAGTCCTCCATGGCATTCATTAGGTAATGGTCAATGTAGCAGCAAGAATAGTGACAATACACCATGAAGTTCTTTCACTTTCAGCCACACATTATGTGAAAGTACTAAACAGTTTCTCATGGGATAAACTTGGAGTGTTGCTGCACCCTACCCTTATGATGATACGATGACAAGCTCACCAATTCCCTAATGTTGATGCACCCTACCCTTATGATGATACAATGACAAGCTCACCAGTTCCCCCTCGATTATCACCCAATACCCCCTTTAGCAACACTATTGAAGTTTCTGCAGGCCAAGAAACCTTGAAATACTCTTGGGCAAGGATTAGTGGTAGAAGAAAGGAAACGTTGACTATGCTTCACCAAAATCCGCTTGGTAAGAGAGCATTGTCTGTGTGCTCATTCTCAGTTCACCCACATCTGATATTTCTTAAGATGAGAGAGTTGGATAGTTCTATAACTATTCGATCAATCTATAGATGTTGTACTGAAATCACCTAAGCTTGATTCTGAAGTACACAGATTTTTTGCTTGATCAATGTCATTAATCACCTAAGCTTGATTCTAAAGTATGAAAATTTTCTGCTTGATCAATGTCATTTAGTAGTGTGGCTGATCTAATCTCTCTATAAAGGACTGAACTCATTAATGACAAGACATTTCAGAATGTGTTGAATTCACCATTTGAGTACTTCATTAATCTCAATGCTAAGAAGCTTCTGTGCCATACTCAACACATGATCCTGATACCACAGAACCTAATAGTGATGAAGAAGATGCTGGTCAATGGATGATTTCTCTGGTTTCAATCCTAATGCTGATATGGGTGATGATGAACCTGATAGTGATGATGAAGATGCTAAACCATCTTCATAGTCTTCTAACAATCATGTAGCACCCAAAGGAGTAAAGAGAAAAAGCTTCATAGCAATCTCAAACTATTTCAAATACAAGCATAGCCTCTAAAATAGAGCATCTGCCAAGCCAAAATTCCCAAACTAATGACGAAGAATAGCCTCAAAATGACAACAATACTCCAAAAACTTTACAAAAGGCATCCACGACGCACGAAATATATGTAGTTTCCAACACATTCAACCTTGAAAGCTATGAAATGTCGGTCATCTTCCTAAGAGCAAGCCTTGGAGTCACCCTGAAGAACATTGGATTGATGAGATGGTTTTCTTTTGATCAAGCCTGTGTACAAAGGAGAAATGACCAGCAACAATTGGATTGTTGATGAAGAAAATGAAGTGCTACTAAATCTTTTTGACAGAATCTAGCTGTGAAGACATACAAGACGATGTTGATGCAAAAGAATAGACTGATGAAAATCTGATAACTATCTTCTCAATTGAAATGTCTCAGTTATTAGATTTAATGGACATGAAACAGCTGTAGACTTTGGCAATCCAAAAGGCCAAGCATTCTGAGAATATTGAGAAATCCAAGGAAAACTCAACAAAGCAACTCTTCGAACTTGATGATGTCGAAGTGCTACTGATATTGGAGTACTGCTCGATGAACCTCCTCTCTGGCTTTTCTCCCATAGGCTCGACTGCACTCCTCAAACTTGATGATGTCAAAGTACTGCTCGATGAACCTCCTCTCTGGCTTTGCTCCCACAGGCTCAACTGTGCTCCTCTTCGAACTCCTTAGTGACAAGGAAAGCAAAATAGGTGTTCAAAGCAGGATCTCAAGCATTAACTTTGGTAGTGATCTTAAGCATTAGCTTTATCTTCAGAATAATGGACCAAAAGCAGCTCCCAATGAGATCCCCCATTCTTTTGCAAGATTTTTGGAACCTTCTTGTCTTTTGCAGAAGATATAGTGGTAGTACTGCAGGTTCAACTTGAGCACTAATGAGCAAGCTGAATCACATGATCTTGAGCAACATATTTGGCGCTTGCATCATATACAGATTGATGACTTTTGAGTATGCATTAGGAAGAGTATGGTTTAAATGATTTCATTTTCCACGTTGTAGAGCGAAATCTTGTCAGCTCAAATCAGACAGACTTGATGTCTGATGAAGCAAGCCAAGTGCTTGTGTCTTCAACTCTGCTGTATCCACAAATGCCCCAAAAGTATCTTCTAAAGTTACTAGGGAAAAAACTTTTACAGAGGAAAAACTATCCAAAATCTTCTTCCATTTTAAGCTCCAGCCTTCAGATAAGTCTTTAATGCTGCCTCCTATCTTTAGGATTTCAAGAAGAACAAAATACTTGTGAAGAGAGGTTGCTGAAAACACTATAGATGCTGGAAGCCTTGAAGAAGAAGAAGAATAAGAAGAAAAGTTTTCTCTCTAAAGCCTCTTCAAAGCCTTCAATAATGGTGCTCCACTTGTTAAGAATGAAGAGTAGGGAAAGATTCTAGCATGAAATGCCTGTAAAACCTCATGGGCTAAAGGCTAAGAGAAGATCTGTGCTCCAAACTCCATGAAAGCTTGGCAAAAGCTTGGAGAAATAGGAAAGGAAGACCTTTTTTTAAAAATAACCACAGTTTAACCCCAAACTAAGCTTGTTTAACTCTCGTTTACCCTAGTTACCTCCAATTTTGCATGAAATTTGATGACGGCATGCCACTTTAGCCATCCTCTGCCATATCTAACTTGGAGATCTCCAGATGTAGTCTCTTACTAATGTAGATGGTTTGCAGCACTCCACTAGTCACTTGTCTTGTACAATTCTTGTCTGAAATTGATTTTGATTGAAGAAAATAGGACTGAAAATAGAAGGGAAAAAGGGATCAAAGACCAATGCTCTGATACCACTTGTCAGGGAGTGAACTAGGGAGAGAGAAAGAGGAGAGAGAAGACTACAGAAGAGAGAGAAAGAATTCACGAAGAGAGAGAAGAAGAGTAAGGAGGAGAGAGAAAGATAGAAAAGAGGGAGAAGCCATGGAAGCTGTGAGCAAGATGGGAGAGAAGGACATTAATTGTATTAATGTGTCAAAAAGATATCGAAAAAATTACATGTCCTCTCCTTTTATACCAATGTCAGTGTGACATGGCAATACACACTAAATCCCTATTCTTTCGAGCTTCTTAGAGTTGATGAGTGGGGCATCTTTTTCACATGTGCCCTATTTCACCACACTTATGGCACCTTTTTCCTTAGTCCTTTGGGTCATCATAGTCTTCTATAATGCTCTCTAAGAAGTAGTTATCTTCGTGGTTTTCTTACTTTCATAGAAAATATAGAGATTTGTTGTGTAAGGCAACATATATAATTTGTAATCTCCTCATTGATGTAGTGTAAATTTGTTGCATGAGGCAAGACTAGCCATCCTTGCAATTTTGTTCATTTTGTCAACTAAGGTAATTGTTTTTTGAACTCCCAATAAATATTATAATTTTTTTTGGAATTTACTATGAAAGTAAGCTTGATTGCTTTATTTTTACAAATTTTTTATATTCATCCTTCTCAAAGTATTTCTTGTGTATAACCAAAAGCCACTGAGACTCAAGTAAGAAGAGGTCACAACACAAAGAAGAAAATTTGAAAAGAAATAAGACAAGAAGTAATAAAATACCAAGAGATAGACAAAAACTGAGCTCAATCTCTATACAACATAAGCATACACATAAAGACTATAAATTTGGTGCTATGGCTAAAAGAAAACCTAGTTCAATTTAGCCTATATGGTTCAATGACTGACATACATAAGATCAAGCATCAAATAGTAGGTGCGAGGCTCAAAAATAGGCTTCAATTTGTATTAGAATAGTATGGCCCAAAGTAGCCAATATAGATTAATAATATACAATTTTTAAGCTTCCAAATTCCATTTTATCAACCTAAAAGTTAATATTTTAATTTACTACAATAGTAGAATAAAAAAACCCCAAAATAGTCAACTCTAAACCACCCCCTGTTTAGGATAACAAAAGGCTCAATGTAAATGAGTGTATTTCCTGCGTGAGCTATATAGTAGATAGCCTATTTTCTCTCTATTCAAATCAATCCACTATAGTCTTGCAAATCAGAAATCAGTCTCTTGCATGCACAAAAAATGCATTCACAAGTCTTCTTCAAGTCTTATTCAGTGTTTTCCCCCTAAGTTCTTCCCCCCTTATTGAATAGATAAACAAAGAGTAGCTCTAAGAAGCACCCAAAAAGCATAATTGAATTTGTGGGTGGAGGCTTAATCTCATTCACACTATAGAACTCACTTAAACTCTGGCCCAAAATAATTAGGATTTCCATTACATTGTCCAATCTCAAATATTCATCCCTTTTAAGTCATATTGAGGTGTAAACCCACTTCAAACTTCATGACAATTGACTATAGATAATATAGACCTAGGCAGGGTAAACCCATAGGCACCAGGTAAGAGATAGTCACTATCATACTTCCACTTAGGTTTTCAACTACTAGACACAGAACCACATGATATCTACCCGCTCTAAACCTACACATCCTCTAGCATATGCTACTTATGTTACTCTTCATCATGATCAAGATCTTTTGTTGTAGTGTTCATCATCTTTCTCTTCCTCTTCTTCTACTCTATTATGAGTTGATCCAGTATCTTCCTCTTCTTCTTCATAATTGGAAGAGTATCTCCTTCTAAATAGTTTGATCTATTTCCCAAATATGGGCATCTTAAAATCCATCCCATCCAACTCACAAAGAGAATATGTAGCATTAACATATGCATGTTTCACAATGTAAGGAGCAAACCATCTCTTAAACACCTTCTTAATGGTACTATGCTAGTTATCCAAAATGTCGTCATACACAAGTAGCCAATCACCTTCTTGAATAACTCTAGGTCAAAGCATATGTCTCTTGTTAACCATATCCTTGTTTCTTAACTTGGCTTCTTTCAATCTTTGTACTGCAAACTCTATATCTTCTAGTCTCCCCTTTAATTGATGAATCCTTAGAGCCAGCAGTTCTTCTTTACTCATTCCTTTATCCCATGGCAACACATTCCATGTATTAGTAATCTCCTATATTGTCCTGATTGGCTTTTGCACATATATTAAATCTATTGGCATATACCGTATCGTAGCACTGTGAGTAGTGGGATCAACCCATAAAGCATGCATGAGTTTTATGGCCACTGTCAAATATTTCGTCTGTATACCTTTGCTAATGCATTGACAATTGGTATATGTCTCCTTTCACTCTTTCCATTTCCTTCAAAATTATATACCATTGTTAGTGCAAGCTTGATCCCCATTCTAGAGAAGAAATCCCTAATGTTATTAGCATCTAGCTCTCCTCTATTAGCTCTGATATTATCTACACAAGCATAATGGCATATCACATCCCTTAGTAAGAACCTATATATAGCACTTGTAGCTTTAGTCCTCAAATTTGAGCCTTGAACTTTATTTTTCAGATCTTTCCATACAAGCATGATATATCTCATCTATGATAATCCCATAGGCATGGTCTCAAGATCTATAGTCAATTTATAATACATAGAGAGAGGGTAGGTAGGATTCAAACCATTATAGTGCCTCGTACATAAGTATGTCTAAAATGTATTGCAAGTTTCAATGACTTTATTACCTACACAAGCATAATGGCATATCACATCCCTTAGTAAGAACCTATATATAGCACTTGTAGCTTTAGTCCTCAAATTTGAGCCTTGAACTTTATTTTTCAGATCTTTCCATACAAGCATGATATATCTCATCTATGATAATCCCATAGGCATGGTCTCAAGATCTATAGTCAATTTATAATACATAGAGAGAGGGTAGGTAGGATCAAACCATTATAGTGCCTCGTATAACATAAGTATGTCTAAAATGTATTGCAAGTTTCAATAAATTGTAACCCATATTTGTACATACCTTTTCACAAATACCTTTCTTTTCTCTTCTCAAATGTAGGCCAAAAACCTCTATGACTAGCCCATAGACTCCCATGAAATTCACACATAATCTATAGAGCTGAAGTAGCCTTGTCACACACTACTCTCACAAAGGAGTTCCTCTTTTATACCTTGGATGCTTCCAAAAAATAATCATGTAAGTAACAAAATTTATTGCACCTTATGGTAAAGTGCACATCCACACTAATCCCAATGATGTCTTCATGGTAGTGAGATCCTTGCTTTCAATTGCTAGCTAGAACTCATCAAAACTAGAGTATAAGTCACCCAAAGAGTATATAGCTATTCCAACAAAATCCATTGCAAACTCATCCACAATAAGATTTGCTCCTACATTCCTCATGGTTACTTTATTACCAAACTACATCCCCTAAATGAACCTCAATATCCCATTTTTCTTGGAAGGTGTAAATTACCCACTAGATTAAGGAGTTGAAGAATGCTTTGAAATCCCCATCTTAATCTTTTCATTCAATAAATCAATTAGCTTAAGAAAATGATCCTTTGGCATTGGAACTGGCTCGCAAGTTCCATGTTGTACATACAAAATAGTGAAAATGATCATGAGTGTAACTATATCCAAATCCATGTAGCCATTCTCACCTGGTTGAAATGTAGAATCCCTTCCATGCCTAGACAATATATCTACCAAAAATTGTTTCTTTACACAAGCAAAAGAAAGTTAGCACATCTATTTTTTAGAGTCTAGAGATATTTTGTAATAAACTGATGTCTAATCCCTTTCAAATGCCTCAAGTTTGGTTGACTATCAATCATTTGACTATCTAGAGGCAAAGTAAATACAAAAGGTTTCACCTTCTTATCCACAATCCTATACTTGCTATCTACTTTTACTTCAGCCCTATCATTTGAGCCTTTACATTCTTGCTTCACAAACTCTATTATCACCTATATATATCTAATGAACATACTTCTACCATGTTTTTTTAGATTTTATCTCAAATTTCAATATAGCATAGCTTATGTATTCTAAGAATTAGCACGATAAACATAAATGGAAAAAGAATCCACCATAGTATCCCAACTTATATTGTCTCAAATACTCTTTTCTTCCATGTAAATAACTTAGCACACTAACTAATTCTATGTTCTAAGACTTAATAAGATAAGCGTAAATTGAAAGAGAATCCATCGAAGAATCCCAACCTGAATAATCTTTCCTACCTCATTCAATTATACTCTAGGATTTTCCCCTTTTCTATAGCATGTGTCCAAATCTCTACATTATTGCCAAGCATAGATGTGATCTTTCTCTATTTGCAAAGTATAAAGTAGCTTCTTCCACTGTAGCATATGAATTCTTTATAGCCATATCCTCAACTAACTTCTCCAAGGCTGCATGCCACCCCTTCCAAAATTTGGATTGATTGAGTGATAGTCCTAACTTCCACAAGTGGATCTTTCCATCCTTAATGAAAATCAAATGCTTACTCAATGTATCTTTATACATTTCATAATCCATGTGCTCATGTTTCATGCTTACCACACCAGATATATCATCGTGTAAAGGCTTCTCATATTAAAACCCTTGATCCTTTGACTTTGCGAGCCTCAATTGTAGGTCATGCATTGTCGAAGGGTTTTCAAAAACAAAGTCGTATCCATAGAGAACCTTGACGAATTTCAAGATAGAAGATCAATCAAGTGAATAAGCAAGACGAGAAAATGATGCCAAGACTCTGTTTTATTTCTGCCAATAACAAATACAAGGTACATGGTACATGGTACGCAGATCGGATACTATACGCTCGCGTAGTGAATGCCCGAAGGTCCCCAAGAACAATAGAACTCTACTTTTTGCACAAATTACAAGGTAAAAAGCATGAATGACAAGAGCAAGAGACCAATTGGGTGTAATCTCCCCCCATGCCTTGTGTGAGGGCTCCACAAAGCATGTATTTTATGTATTATTCATCTTCAAGCTCAAATAATAGCCCAAATTACAAAATAGCAAGCTTTTAGCTTTTGCGTTTGCTTTAACACAAAATAGGAATAAAGCCAATGGACAGTGCCCAAAGAGTCTGGCACACCCAATACAATGTCCAAATAGAAATAACATAATTGTTCGCCCATGCGCATACAAAATAATAATAAATATCCAACGCCTCAATAAATGGGCATGACAAAACATAGGCATCATGCGCGCCCATCAAAATATAATCCATAAATCGAATACTTGCTATCATCCAATGCTTTCCTCCGCCACTGCTGCTATCTCTACACATCACCTGAAGCATTCACAATCGTTAGTAAAATAATACAATTAAACCGACAAAAGTGAATACCTAGCAGTCTTCAGCTACATAAATAAATCAACTGGTTAGAAATAAATCCTAACCTTAATTTATTACGAGTGCGCACTCTAAACTCATAAACGTTTATTAATTTAATATGCATTTTGCGGAATCACCCGCTATGGAATCACCCATGTACACACTAAATTAATGAAACGCCCGAAAAGGACAGGCGTCCCCATCAACTTCGGTATGATGCCAGGAGGCATATTTCACGGTGGATTCCGTGCCACGGTGGATTCCGTGAGGTTTTATGGTGGATTCCGTAAACTTTGATGACCGGGGCTCATACACAAAGTGGATACTTTGTACGAGAAGTTGATGGGGACGCCTGTCCTTTTTGGGCGTTTCATTAATTTAGTGTGTACATGGGTGATTCCGTAAAATGCATATTAAATTAATAAACGTTTATGAGTTTAAGGTGCGCACTCGTAATCCTCCGCCTCTGCAGACCGGTCCTTCGCGATCCGATGATGGAAACAGGGGTTCTTGATCGCCAAAAATCTACTTGTATAGACCGTTCGCGACGAGATTGACCGTAGAGCCCGATCATTCTAGGAGCTCCGCCTTCACACGAGATGGGTAGTGATTGGAAGCTCTTGATCTCAGCTTCGCTCTGATACCATTGGTGCACAGATCGGATGATGTACGCTCGCGTAGTGAATGCCCGAAGGTCCCCAAGAACAATAGAACTCTACTTTTTGCACAAATTACAAGGTAAAAAGCATGAACGACAAGAGCAAGAGACCAATTGGGTAATCTCCCCCTATGCCTTGTGTGAGCGCTCCACAAAGCATGTACTTTAGGTATTATTCATCTTCAAGCTCAAATAATAGCCCAAATTACAAAATAGCAAGCTTTTAGCTTTTGAGTTTGCTTTAACACAAAATAGGAATAAAGCCAATGGACGGTGCCCAAAGAGTCTGGCACGCCCAATACAATGTCCAAATAGAAATAACATAATCGTGCGCCCATGCGCATACAAAATAATAATAAATATCCAATGCCTCAATAAATGGGCGTGACAAAACATAGGCGTCATGCCTAAGGTATGCGCCCATCAAAATATAATCCATAAATCGAATACTCGCTATCCTCCAATGCTTTCCTCCGCCACTACTGCTATCTCTACACATCAACTGAAGCATTCACAATCGTTAGTAAAATAATACAATTAAACCGACAAAAGTGAATACCTTGAAGTCTTCAGCTACATAAATAAATCAACTGGTTAGAAATAAATCCTATACTTAATTTATTATGAGTGTGCACTCTAAACTCATAAACGTTTATTAATTTAATATGCATTTTGCGGAATCACCCGCTATGGAATCACCCATGTACACACTAAATTAATGAAACGCCCGAAAAGGATAGGCGTCCCCATCAACTTCTCACACAAAGAATCCACTTTGTGTATGAGCCCCGGTCATCAAAGTTTACGGAATCCACCATAAAACCTCACGGAATCCACCGTGGCACAGAATCCACTGTGAAATATGCCTCCTGGCATCAATACAAGAAGAAGAAACCCGAGTGGCCTCTGGGCTTAGGCCACCCATACATATCGAAGAGAATTTCCAAGAGTATGGTCTTCATCCATGAGTGAGAAAGTGGATGAACGTGGATAATCTTCTAATCCAAGTTCCATCATGGTGGCTATTTGCTGATATGAGATGGCTTACAGCTAGAGACACTCTTCAAATTGTCCATATTTATAGATTATGTTAGCCTTCAATCTGCCCTGTTCTTGGATCTGCCAAACCCACAGATAGTCACCAGTTTTGCAGCTAATAAGCCAGATTTCTGTCACTCTTTATCAGGAACAAACATAATTTTTGTTGGGGAATATGGATGGTCAAAGGAAAGCTTAGAATTTGCCTTGCAATCTCCTGTTTTCTCATCAAGCTGCACAATCTCCACTTTGTTATTGTATTCTTCTAGGAAACTACCAATACCCAATTGAAATCTCTTGTCTTTTCACATACTCCAATTCATTACATAAATTTTCCATGATGCACAGGCATCAGAAACAGAAATAGCAGTCGGTGAGCTAGAAATTTGGACAGCACGACTTCTTCCTTCAAGATAGTTTGGTGGTATGATTCAAGGACTGATGGTGCTTAATTCCAGAGGAAACTGCTGTGGGAAGACAGCCTTACAACTTGAGACGAGAATTATTTCGTACCACTCGAGGGAATGATAATGAGGTAGCATCTATTCTGTGATCTACTCTGCGACGATGCTTTGTGATGGGCCCAAAAGATTTTTAGAAATTATGCAGGGAGGGAGATGATGTGTTTCTTTGCGAGCTTGAGATTAACTTCTCCTGAGCATCTGTACTACACGGCTTTTCATGAAGCATTGACACACCATCATCTGGATTGGAAGAAAGTTTTGCAACTTCTGGATGAGGGGTTTCCAATTCAAAAGCTTTCCAGACCATATCTATTAGCACCGTATGGGGAGAACATCCTATTTCCCAAGCTCGAGTACTAGTTGTAATTCATAGAAGAGTTATAACCTCTGAACATACTGTTGTTATTCTCCCAAGGATGACTATGCTTATTCTCCCCAGGACGACTGTTCTTCTTCTCCCCAGGACGATTGTTCTTCTTCTCCCCAGGACGGGCGGCCATGCTTTTCGCACATATCAGAGTGTGTTTTTCCCTTTCTGGATCGACAGAACTGAGGATAAATCCAAGACTAATCGCTGGGGGAAAATAGGGATCAACCCCACTTTTTCAGATAAAAAGCTTGTTATATCCTACTTAAGCTTTAACAAAAGGCTTAATAGGGAAGCTTTAGGAGATGGTTGTGGCCCTTGGGCTGGTGGAGACAGTTGACTAAACAGAGCTTGGAGGAAGTCATACTTCGTTTGTACGTTAGTGGCACCTTGTAAATAGCAGCATAGCTGCGATTACTTCCCGATAGATTTATTCCCTTAAAGAAACTTTAATCCTCATTCTTTGTATGGAGTCCATATTAACTTCGAAGGGTCCACCTCAAACATGGACAAAGTTCCAGATCGATATATTTCATTCCTAGGAGGATGCTTCAAGTCACATTTTTTTAAATGTGCCTTGTGAGCTGCTCCTTGCGCTTCATAAAAATGAAGCAGAACTCACAGAAATATAGCTTATCACAATCGTTATACTCTGTTGGAAATGGTGAGAAGTACTATGTGTCAATCTCATACTTCCCAAGCTCTATCTTGCCAATGTTTTTCACCTTTGTGAACTCTTCATGTTCACCTAGGCTTGCAGCATCTAAATCTTCATGTCCCTCCTCTACATGTGTGTCATCAATTTTTCGTTTTTGATGGCGAGTCATCTTTAAGCTCCTAGCCTTATCATCAACTTTTTCATCTCCCTCATGTTCGGTAGAATCAAGTTCCAACTGATCCTGCTTCACCCATTCATCAAGTCTCCTAGTCGTCCACTTGTAGGGCATTCTTGTATTTCTTCTTATCTTAGATCCGGGATTTCTTGTACCGCTTTGACAGCTTCAGCAAACTACCTTGGCATCGGTTTTTTTCAATATTTTTGACACACACACACACACACACACACACACACACACACACAAGCATTCATTCACACACATGCAAAGATAAATGCACACCGATAATATTATTTACAATGGAACAAAGTCCCAGCACACACATGGATTTGAGACGATAAATGGAAACACACTTATGGGAAAGCTAGGGTTCATATACACACAAACATGTAAGCCACACGCAGAACAAAATGCAAACACAATGACTAGGTATACACAAAACACGATGTCACACACACAAACTTTTTGGTGGATTCCACACCTCGGATACACAACAGCACGACAGTGTACCCTTTGAAAATAGACAATAAGAGAGACAGAGGTGAAGGACCTAAGAGTACACATACAAAACAATGGAGACTTGAGCACACATAGAGATAGGGTTGAAATCTTCTCCTTCTTCTTCTTCTTCCTTCTTCTTCCATACAAAGAACTAAGTTTACAACATGATAAAAGACTAATATGAAACTACCACAATGTATGTACATGCAATCACTAAGTGTGAACCCACTATGGAAAGAAGAGTTGTGGCACTATGAATGTGTCATAACCAAGGGTGGACTACGTGGATGTAGTTGAGTTGTAGAATCACTAGCACATCCTCATGTCAGTCACCTAACATGCCAATTAATAATATCCTACCACATCATCAAGGCACGTAGTCGATGCCAACTCATGTAGAGCTCAACATCTCTGCACTACCCCTTGAGATAATCATGAGCTCATGAACTCCATGCATAGTCACGAAGCATTGAAGCTTCTTCGCTCCCAAAGCCTTGGTGAAAATATGAACACACATGGCTCCTCTATGGTGCTGAAATAAACCAAGTCAATATCACCTCTCATAACCCACTCCTAAATAAAATGGTAATGTATCTCTATGTGTTTGGTCTACACATGATACATTGGGTTTAGCCAGTTGAATGCTACTAAGGTTATTAGAGTAAATGATAATCTTCTTGTTCACCTGCATCCCCAAATCACCAGGTAGCTTGCATAACCAAGCTATCTCACATGCTACAATTGCAACACCTTTGTACTTTGCCTCTGTGTACTAGATAAGGCAAGTGTTGGTAGTTTCTTGCTACTCCAAGTAATAGCAACACTACCAAAGGAAAACATAAAACCACTGGTAGACATCTTGTCTAAAGTTCTACTAGGCCAACTTGCATCTATGTAACTATGTAAATCCAATGCTACACCAACACCATAGAATAAGGCATAGTCAAATGTGGAGTTGACATAGCACAACATGAGTCATATTATATCCAAATGTAGCTTCTATGGAAGCTACATAAACTAACTCTCCACACCAACTGTGTAGTTTAGGTTTGGCCTAATGATCATCAAATAGATAAGGTTGCCCACAATCTTCTAATACATAGTGACATTCTCAATCAAGTCACCCTCATGTGAACTAAGCTTAACATTAACATCCAAAGGTATAAATGTAGGCTTGCAATCAACCATACAATACTACTTCAAAATATCTAGTGCATATTGTCTTTGTGATAATCCTAATTATCTCTATGCCGAGAAAATGGCACAGCTCTCCAAATCCTTCATCTCAAATTTACTCTTGAGGAGACCCTTCACGTGGTCAATTTCTATCTCATTATCACCCACAATGGTCAAAGCATCCACATAAATAGTAATAACCACAACATCTGCATCACTCTCATAAACATAGAGTGAGTGATCATCGTGTGCTTTGCAAAATCCAATGCTAACAAGATATTTTGTAATCCTATCATCCCATGACCTAGGTACTTGCTTCAGCCCATACAAGGCCTTATATGAAGCATGCCTTAGGTACTTGCTTCAGCCCATACAAGGCCTTATCATGCCATGCCCTAGGTACTTGCTTCAACCCATACAAGGCCTTATATGAAGCATGCATGCATAATCTATATTATTCTCATCCACATAACCATGTGGTTGCTTCACATAAACTTCCTCTTGCAACTCCCCTTGCAAAAAGTCATTCTTAATATCCATTTAATACATGATTCAACCTTTTGATTTAGCCAGTGCTATGACAACCCTTATAGTGGACATTGTAGCTAGTGGAGAAAATCTCTCCTCATAATCAGTGCCATGAGTTTACGCATACTCGGTAGCCAATTGTACCTTGTAGTGCTCAATACATCCATCAAACTTGTTCTTAACCCTCTAAACCCATTTATAGCCAATAGCTTTCTTGCCTTGTGTAATATTTCTACAACAAAATATTTAAGGACCTGGATCCCATGCAAAAGCAATTCAAATTAATCTCCCACAACAGAAAAACTTTGGGCTAAGTGCTCCATCCTCGTGCACTAACAAACACCAACCCCGCGTTGTGCATAAGAAACCGTGGCAAAAACCATAGTCCACCACGGGAACTCCCCTTTAAGGAAAAAAGGATAATGAATTATTTGCCAAAAAAAAAACTCCCTTTCCTTCACCTGTTGCATGGCGGGGAGAGGGAGTATGTGTTGGAGTGTGGAGGGGAATGGGGAGGACGGCATGCAACCTGTCACTTGTGTGGCCACCCCCCACCTTCACCCTATATATGAACCCCCCCTCCCCAAGCTTGGGAGGGGGATTATTTGTGCTGCCCGCTGTGAAGGAGCTGCCCGCCATCGACCTGCTGCCACCGCCATTCTGTCCGCACCGCAAGGCTGCCGCCGCCACCATCGTCTTCGTCTTCATCATCATCATCATCGTCGTCGTCATCTTCACCATCGTCATCTTCACCATCATCACTCCAATCAGCTGCCCATTGAAAGTAGATGAGAGATTCGATGGGGATGCACAACGAAAGGTGGTTGAGACAAGGAGAGGCTCAAGCTTTCTTCATTCTCTTCTTCTTCAATATTCTCCCACACTATCTCAAAAACAGTCCACACATTAAAATGGTATCCTTAAAAGATAGATACCCCAAACTTAAGGACACTTTACATACAACAATATGATAAGGCTTAGACTATGCCTTAGACTTTGGCTTATTTCTCAACACTCCCCTTCAAGCTCAGAATGAGCTTGCATACATAAGACTCCAAGTGCACTCCTGAAGTACTCAAACTTATCTTTACCTAATGCTTTGGTAAAGATATCAGCAACTTGGTCATTGGTCTTCACATGGACCAAGTCAATCTCTCCATCAATGACATTTTCTCTAATGAAATGATAGTGCACTTGAGAGTGGAATTTTGATGCCGAGAAGTGCTTAAAAATAGCTAAAAATTACGAATATCAAGGGAAAAATATTCCACGTCGAAGGCGGCGGCTCGATCTAGGACAATTTTAAGCGTCAAGTGCTCTAAAGACGCCCGTGCGACACTTCTAGAATTTTAGTAATTTTTCCATGTGCCTGTGCGAGTTAGGGAAGCTGTCGGCCAGTTTAGGATGCCCAGACAAATGCCCAGGATTTTTCGAATTGCAAATCGGACGCCGGACGCAGGAGGTGCAAAAATTTGGCCAAATTTGAAGAGGCATGAATCAATAGGCTAGTGGGGGGTGCCCTTGGGACCCCCCAACCTCTTTTTTTCCAATTCATATGGCGGCATGGCATGGAGCAGATCGTGCACAGAAAACAAACGCCCCCCCCTCCAAAATCGATTGTATGGCTGCAAAGAAGCCATGGCAATGACAATGCAGGGCTGGTACACTAGTCCTTCACTCCGTATCACCGGTCTTCACGTGTCCAATGGCGGGATGTAGAGAGAGAACTGAAATGATTCTTTCTCTCTCCTCCCTCTCTCTCCTCTAGAGGCAGATTCATATGGGAAGAAGAAGGATCGACGGATGCTTGTCCAACCGAGATGGGATTGCTCCATCATGCAAGAGGAGGGTAGATTGCTGATTTCGGACTATCATGGACGTTAATGGCTACTGGGAATTAGTCCCAAGACATGGCAAATAAAAACCCGCAACCCGCAAAGAACGGTAATTTTATTTTTACAAAGGGAATTGATGTTTTATGCAATTTGCTTCCTGAATATTTGTTCCCATGGGCTGTTTATGTACTATGTTGTTGTTTGCTATGAGTTTGATCAGTTTATGCTCAGAAAATCAGAAAATCATAAGTGTTATGACTGAAATTAATGGTATAAAACCCGTAAAACATGCATTTTAGAGGCCAAATGGGGGTTTTTTGCAAAATAAAGGGGAAACATGAGATATAACATCAATAAAACCTGAAATTTTGCTGTCAAAGAATGTAAGGGTCACAGCCCATAATCAATTTCAATTTCTAGTCATTTTTAATTGAAAATAATAGAGGAAAATACCAAAAAATGGTGAAAAATGGGTTTTAAATGGGAGAAAATTAGGAAACGATAAAAAGAAAATTCCAGAAAATCACATAAGTGTTTGTGCAATGTATAATGAAGGTAGAGCACGAGGCTAGCCTTAGTTTACCCTCATTTCTATGTTTTTATCCGTATTTATTGCTTTCTCTACAAAGAAATACACATAAAATGACTCTTACACCTATCAACGATTGCAAAACATTAAACGGTAGGGTGAGAGGAGAGTTTGAGCATTAAAGTACAATCTTAAATTTGATTTATGTGTTGCATCATGGTTATAGGACGTTGTTTTAAAATAAAGGAAAAGGCAGCTTGAGCGTAAGGCTCGGTGTCTCTCCTCATTTCAATACATAAACGTTAGCATGGAAATCATGAAAAGATTGGTTTCGCACGATACACAATGCTAATTTTCTACTATTTGTGCACTAAACCATTCACATTATGCACCATGCATGGTTCATGGTATCGAAGGAAAATCTCCTGGACTGCATAGCAATTGTTTTTTTAGGACTTTGACCCACGATTGAGAGTGTGAGGTTATCCCTTGCCGTAGGGTAGAGGGTTGGTTTCCTAAGGGACTGTGAAGTGAGGAAGCGTGGTATATCTCCTGGAAATACGAGAAATATAAAAGAGAGGAGTTTGTGTTCGTATGTGTTATATGTTTAGCAGTGCATCAAAGGGCCAATCCCTGAGATGTACGAGAGTTGCAGTGGGGCTCTGACTATTAGTCGGTGGAGTGCCTCCTATGTGTGTGTAATCGAGGTGTCATGCCTAAGTACTTTGGGATCTCCCTTTGAGGAGTTTAAGGGAAATGTTGGACTATAAGCTATAAACGCATGAATTAAGCTTTAGGGCGGTTTGTCCTTTAGCATTTGATAGACGCTCCTGGTCCGCGAGGCCGTGAGGGTATTTGTGTGTCATGAGCATGAGGTCTGGCTAGTACTATAGCCAATGCCGGCCCATTTCAGGTCCCATTAGTGGTGCATCTTCCAGGAGCCACTTATAAGTGGTGGTTTTCAGATCTAGGGTTTCTAGGGACCAAAAGGAAGTTGGTTTATGTCCTCTAACAAGGACCATCAAGCCGAAATCCAGAAAGCAGAATGTGGTGAGAGGGCTAGACGGCGATTAGAGATCGTAAGCCATTATTCTCCGCAAAGGAGTAGCCCAGTACGTATACGAAGTAGTGGTCTTAGTCACTTAACTGCTCCACCTATTCCATTAGGTGCAGGAGGAAGCATAAGTTCTTCCTCTTCTCCACCAAGTTTACCCACTTCAAGTGGGGGTGTGAATCCATTACTTCAAGCTCCTATTGCTAATCCGATTGTCACCATGGCACAGCCTATTGCGATTCTTGCAGGGACGCCGGATTTACCAGCCTTAGGAGTTCCCTTGCCCATTTTTAATGGTTTAGCAGAAGATGATGCAGAATTTTACATTTGTGAATTTCAGAGATTGATGTTCAATTATCGCATCCAAGACGAGGGACATCTCATGATGTTCTTCAATATGACGTTAAAAGGAAGGGCTGCGGTACTGTATCACAGCATAGAGTCTGGGACCATAACCACCATTGATCAATTCTATGCAGCTTTTCGAGCGGAATATGCCCCTGAAAGAGGGGGCTAGTATTGGTTGCGGGTCTTGAATGTAACATGTCAAGATCCTCACGAGAATGTGAAAGCATATGCTAAGAAGTTGAAAGAAGTATTCCCTAAGTTGCAAACCTACATTCCCATTCCACCAGCTACCCAATTGCAATACTTTTCGCATGGGTTGGATTTTAATATCCAAGTACAATTGAGCAGTGTGGCCTTGGCAGATATAGACACCGCTATTACCAGGCAGAGGGAGTGGAAGCATGATTACAAACGGCCTACTCCTCTCGAATGAATGTTAATGGGGATTTAGTACCTGGCGGCAATCCATCATTGACGAATGGAAGTCAAGGGATGCCTAATACTAACCCTAATGGGAGAGGGAGTATGGTTCAGAATGTACCTTTACTACCGGCTCCTCCCAATGTGACCATGCCCATGGCAAGTTAGTTGGCTCCATCAAATGTTGGAGGCCAAGTTTCGAATTCTAACATTGTTCCTGTGGGTCAACAGCCAATGCCAAATCAGATTGTTAGGCCAATGGAACGACGGGTTGACGATTGAGGCTACGAGTCGAGTGCATCTAATGTCCTTGGCGAAGTTAAGGACATGATGAAGCATTATACCGATATGATTTCCCAACAATATCGACAAATAGCCGTCGATGTTAATTTCTTGAAGAAGCAACAAAATCTAATAGGGAGTCGACGCCCTGAAGAGGGTGGACCCTCTAGATTCAGTTGTAAATGGTGTGGTGGATAGCACTTCCCCAGAAACTGTCCAAATGTGAAATGTGATATTTGTGGGAAGTCTGGTCATCTAGCTACTACCTGTTGGAGTAAGATTAGTTCTCTCCAACAAGGGAGTAAACAACCGGGCCCAATGAATCATAGAGCGCAAGGAAATAACTTGCAGCAGAATGATGCACCTAGGCAAATATTACAGAGGGGAAAAGAAAATATAGAAGAGTTGCCACAAGGCAATAGATTCATTCTTATTGAGGCTGTACGAGTCCATGATGCTGAAACCTCTAACTTAAGAGCCGTGACAAGAGGCCAAAAGGCTAAAGAGGTTGACAAAGATAAGGAAAAACCGGTTGAGGCAAACTCTAAACAAGGGAATAAGGGGACGCAAGTCCAGAGTCCTAGCATGGAAGGGGGACCACTAAGGCCGGTTGACAGGAAAGGCGACCCTAAGAAGGATGAGCAAGTGCGAAGAAAGAAGGCAAGAGCTAAGAAAGAAGCACCAAAATTGGTCCAAAGACCAAAAGAGAGGATGGTTTGGCGAGAAAAGAGAGCTTTGGCTACTTATCATGACTTTGATTTAGCAAGTTCTCTTTGCAAAGTTAAACCAGATATGAACCTCTTGCAATTGATCAAATTATCTCCAGGAGTATGCAAGGAATTTAAGAAGATCCTGTGTATCGGGTATATTGTAGAACCTCTAGGCATAGCATGAGTAGGGGAAGATTGATTTGACCATGCTGAAAAGAACTGCCCTAGGGTTCCAGCTTATGTAGATGGAATATTAGTGGAACATGCCATTGTAGACACTGGATCCTCTGTTAATATCATGAGTTCAGAGTTGATGGAGAGGTTGGGTCTAGGCATTCAGAAAGACAGCTCCACCCTTTTGAGAATGGCTGATGATAGTCTAAGACAACCAGAAGGTTGCGTTACTAAAGTCCATGCTATAGTTGCGAGTGTAGAATGTTTCTTGGACTTTAGGGTGATAAGATTTGCAGGACGCCCTAGCTATCCAATTTTGCTAGGTAGGCCTTGGATCTTACGAACAGACTGTCAAGTCGATATATCCGTCGGTCGAGTGGTTCTAGGTAGAGGTGCTAATCAAGTAATAGTCAATGCTTATCTTGAGCCTTCTCAAAGTGAGAGAGCTCCTTTATCTTCTACTGAATTAGAGACAGCACACGATCCATCTAGTAGTGAGACATCATCCAGCGATGAATCTAAAGAGGGGTCCACTACAGAGGATATCTATCAGGTAACTCTAAATGAGGCGACAGAGCCTCAAGATAGGATAAGAGATGGAGATGTAATTGAGTTGGACCTTGGCACGCCGAATGATTCACGGCCAATCAAATTAGGTTCCATGCTCAATTCAGCAAAAAGGGAGGACTATGTGTCCTTGATTCAAGAATTCCGCAATATCTTTGCTTGGAGTTATGATGAGCTGAGAGGCATTCCTCCCAATCTAGTTGTTCATACTATCCCTGTAAAGGAAGGGAGTCGTCCTGTGCGTCAAAAGGTAAGGCATATGCCTTTTGAACTGAGGGACGGGCGGGCTGTTTGAAGAGTTACAGAAGCTAAGGAAAGCTGGTTTGATCTTCCCTGTTCAACACACAGAATGGTGTTCACCCGTTGTTATCAGGAAGAAGAAAAACAACCAGATCCGATTATGTGTGGATTTTAGAGAGCTGAATAAGTAGACAGTTAAGGATTACTACCCGTTGCCATTTATTGACCATATTTTGGATCAATTAGCAGGTAGGGAGATATATTCATTTATGGATTGCTTTGCAGGATAAAACCAGATGGCAATTGCATAAGAGGACAAGTTGAAAATAGCTTTTATTACTGTCTTTGGTACTTTTGCGTACCATGTGATGGCCTTTGGTTTATGCAATGCATCTGGATTGTGGCAACGAACAGCAGACAAGACCTTTGGTGACATCTCCCCAGATGAGTTGAAAGTATTTATTGATGACCTAGGGGCAGCCACTGTAAGGGAAATGATGTTGATTATTTTAAGAAAGTGCTTTGAGCATTGCAGAAAATTTTGTATCGCTCTTAACCCACGGAAGTGTGTCTTTGGCGTACCTTATGGGCTATTGTTAGACCATGTGGTCAGTTTAGTAGGGATAGCAACTGACCCTGAAAAGATCAAGGTTATAGTTGCTATGAGTCCACCACGCACTCAAAAAGAGGTTCATAGCTTTCTGTCGTCAATAGGGTATTATCGAAGGTATATAAATGCCTTGGCAGAAAGAATGTTGCCATTAATGAATTTATTATCCTTTAGCTGTTCATTTGAATGGAGCGACCCTTGTAAGGTAGCTTTTGAGGATGTGAAATAGGAGCTAGTAAAAGAACCCGTTTTAAAAGCACCTAAAAGGGGTGAGGTGCTCTATATATTTTCAGCAGTCACTATGTATAGTATAAGCTGTTGTTTAGCCCAAATTTGGGAGGAAAAGTGGTATCACCTGATAGCATTTGCTAGTCAAAAATTGGGCATTTCAGAGATCAATTATACCTACATGGAGAAGTTGTGTCTTGCGATGGTCTTTGGGACTAAGAAATTCAGGCACTACATCCTCTATGAAAAGGTAGTGTTCTATATGAAGGCGGAAGGACTTAGACTGCTTATAAACAAGCTACAGCCGCCTGATCGTTTGGCAAAGTGGTTAATCACTTTGCATGAGTTCGATTATGAGATCAAGAGTAAGCCACCGAGGTTGCAAGGTATTGTGGAATGCTTTGTGGATTTCGGGGAGCCGAAAGAGACTTTGATTGAAGGAAGTGATATTGAAGAAATGTTTAAAATTGATACAGCTTCTATCCCATCTTGGTATGCTGCTATTACGCATTATCTATCTACAGGAGAGACGGGAGTTGGTTTGTCAAAGTCTGAAAAGAGGAAAATCAAACAACAGGATTTAAAGTTTTCATTGATCGTAGGGACGCTATATTGGCAAGGTGTTGATGATATCTATCACCGATGTGTGATGCCTGACGAGGTTCCTTTTATCTTGGAGGAGTGTCATGACTTTGCATGTGGAGGGCACTTCGCGGGACAGTTGACGGTGCAGAAAGCTTTAAGAGCTGGATATTGGTGGCCGTCCATCTTCCAAGATTCTTTTGAGTATGTAAAGAAATGTGATACATGTCAAAGACATGACAGTAGAGAGAATAGGAAACGCCCACTTACACCTATCATGGCTATCCTTCCATTTGAGAAGTGGGGCATTGATTTTGTGGGTCCTATTACCCCGTCGTCTACTACCCAGAAGAGGTATATTATAGTAGCAACTGATTATTTTACAAAATGGTCAGAAGCGCGGGCGAGGAGGCAGGAAAATGCAAAAGAGATTACAAGTTTCCTTTTAGAGCAGATTATCTGCCGTTTCGGTCCCCCAAAAGAATTAGTGTCGGACTGTGGGACCCCTTTTTTTGAATAAGGTGATCAAAAACCTGACAGAAGCTTGGCAAATCAAGCACAATAAAATGACTCCTTATAATCCACAAGAAAATGGGCAAGTTGAAAGTACTAATAAACAGCTTGTGGGGATCTTATCTAAGATAGTCTCTGAGAAGAAACGAGACTGGGACAGGAAGTTGTATGTGGCAGTATGGGCGTATAATACCACGTTCAAGCGTGCTACCGGCCATACTCCATTCAAATTGGTTTATGGGGAAGAGTGTGTGTTACCCCTTGATATTGAGTTGCCAACCATACGGTTTGCAATTAACCATTCTTTGGGAGATAAGGATTCCCTTTTTGAACGTTTCACGACTATAGCCCACCTGGATGAGCTGAAGTTGCAAAGCTTATTACACTAGGAGGTAGCCAAGCATCGGAGGAAGCAGTTGCATGAGCTCAAAGCAAAGAAATATACCTTTAAAAAAGGGCAATTAGTCCTATATTATGATGCGCGTAGGGAGTTGTTTCCAGGGAAGCTGGAACCTAAATGGGATGGCCCCTACAAGATTGTTAGGTTAGGGAAAAATAGGTCTATGACCCTATTAGCTGATCTACAGGGAGTAGAGTTTAAGAATAATGTTAATCTTAATAAGATTAAACCTTATTATTTCTAAGTATGCTAATACAGAGAAATGCATTGCAGGTCCATGCTAGGGATGATTTGAGACCTACAAAAGATCTTAAAAGCCGGTTGATGGGGCGGTTAATCCCTTATTTGGAGCACCCATATCTGGAATAGAGATACCATCAGGGGAAACTCATATGGTGGAGCAAAGGATATAAAGTGATTGAGCAAGAAGATAGAACCTTTGTGTGGGAGATCAAAGTCTTCTGCCATCATTGCTTACGACTGTTGATGAGTATCCCTGTTGAGTTCAATGAAGAAGGTGGGATGGAGCCCTCAGTTCATCCTCTCAACATGCTAAACTTTGATTACCATGATTACGAATAGAGGAGTTCGTGATGGTAGGCTGTGTAAACCCATTGTGGACGTATACATTATATTTTGACGGAGCATCCAGGGGCCCTAATAAAAAAGGAAGTGTTGGAGTAGTAATCTGAGATCCCCAACGTAGAGTTAAAATGAAGTTAGCTGCTTATCTCGGGGTAGGATTCACTAACAATATGCCAGAGTATAAAGCCTTGATTATGGGACTGCATATTGCCAAACAAGGTGGTATTCGTCGATTGTTAGTAAAAGGGGATTCCCAGTTGATCCTGAATCAACTAGATGGGACATACACAGTGCGGAATCCCATTCTCTGTATGTATCATCGAACTGCCCTGACCCTACTTGCAGAGTTTGAGAGAGTGTCTTTTTAGCTGATTCCACGTTACTGGAATCAGTTTGCGGATTCACTGGCAAATCTCGCTTATGAGGAAGACCTTTTTTTAAATTGTGGTCCTAGTTTGGATATTGTGATCAATGATGAAATAGGACCTGGTCGCTTGTGGGGAATGTTATCAGAGCATGCAATATATGGCAGACAATGGTTGATATGGGTGATGCAAAGAGTAGCTGAGACCAATCTACTGTTATTATCATGGACCCATAGGTTGATTAGACAACATGTTATGCGTATGCCTCTTGCTATCTATGCACGAGGGATGGGTCATAACCTTATGCATTTAGTTCAGGGCTATGAGCCCTGTATTTTCCTCCTTGGGAAGGAGCCTATTATTGTATATCTGCATTCTTTCAGGGAGGGATGTGTAGGTGCTATTCTGTTTGATTTCATTAGGCTAAGAGGGCCAGTTTTGCAAGGTGTTATTACTTTATTTCGTTAGGCCAAGAGGGCCGATTAAGTTTGGTAGTGAAGTGCTTTATTTCATTAGGCCAAGTGGGCCAGTTGTCTGTTTAGTGCAGGTGCGGTTAATGGTTTCTTGTTTTAGTTTTGTGCTAGACAGGTTCGGAAAAAGAGCTTGGAAGGAGCCTTTTGTTGCATGGAAGCTTCTCGTGGCCCTATCCAGGTGATATCTCTCCTTTATAAGTACTGTGGTTTTGTGCTATATGTGTTTGTGTACTTGTTAAGGGGTTTTTTGTTTCTTATTGGGGACCGACGTCCAAGGCATGAAGTCCCAGGTTTAGGTTAAGTATGTCTAAGGGAGGTTTGAATAGTCGTTGCCTCCTGTAAAGACATTACCCAACATCAAAAGACTTGTTTTAGAAGGGAGTCCTACTGGCCCTGTTCTGCTAGCCTACTAGGCAGCCGTTCTAGGAGTTCTTGTTAGTTGTGAGGCAGTTAGAGAAGCCTGTGGAAGAAGAAAATAATGATGATAAAAAGACATCTTAAATATCTGAAAAGACAATAAATATATACAAAGGTGTGTAAAAAGGGGTTCTAACCCCCTATAAAAATTAAAAAGAAAAGAAAGAAAAATTTATACGCAGTTGATCATTGCCTTGCGAAGGCTAGGTGGGTTCCTGGGGACGAGTCAGACCCAGGGCCAATGCCTTATCTTCCTAGGGGTGGCATCTTCCTAGAAAAGAAGAAATTAAGGAAGGTTGGAGCGAAAATAAAAGTGAGCGTTAGAAAAGGATTAAGTGTCGCCTTGTGAGGGCTTGGTAGGTTCTTGGGTCACTACACTCAGCTCCCTCCTCTTTACATATCCGAGTATGTCAATAAAATAAAAAAATATCCTAAAAGAAGAAATGTGTTAAAAGAAAATACTTATTGATCAGGCTATAGGAGTCCTCGTCTAGTAGGGTCTCCTAGTTATGTTGTCCTTAGTTAGGTAGGTAGTTCAGACCACCACTTAGGGCAACCTCTTTGATAGTCCTTTTCAGTTTGGCTGTGTTGGAGCAGTTGGTTAGTGACTAGCTTCGGACATTTTATCAGATTGTGCTAGGCCTACTCCTTGTGGATGTCATGCCTTGGTTCTGTCAGGGGGTAGGGTGACCACTGTCCTCTGTTTACTACGTGTCTACTTTGTATTAGCTTGATTCTTCCTTTGGTTGTTTTGTGCAGATCTACTGTGGGATTCGATGGGCTGAGTCGCCCTATCCCGTGGTCGCCAATGAGAGTGGAATTTTGATGCCGAGAAGTGCTTAAAAATAGCTAAAAATTACGAATATCAAGGGAAAAATATTCCATGTCGAAGGCAACGGCTCGATCTAGGACGATTTTGAGCGTCAAGTGCTCTAAAGACGCCCGTGCGACACTTCCAGATTTTTAGTAATTTTTTCATGTGCCTGTGCGAGTCAAGGAAGCTGCCGGCCAGTCTAGGATGCCCAGACAGACGCCCACGATTTTTCAGATTGCAAATCAGACGCCGGACGCGGGAGGTGCCAAAATTTGGCCAAATTTGAAGAGACATGAATCAAGTGGCTAGTGGGGGGTGCCCTTTGGGACCCCCCAACCTCTTTTTTTCCAATTCGTATGGTGGCATGGCGTGGAGCAGATCACGTGCAGAAAAAAAACGCCCCCCCCCCCCCAAAATCGATTGTATGGCTGCAAAGAAGCCATGGCAATGACAATACAAGGCTGGTACACTAGTCCTTCGCTCCGTATTGCCGTCTTCGCATGTCCAATGGTGGGCCGTAGAGAGAGAACAGAACTGAGTCTTTCTCTCTCCTCCCTCTCTCTCCTCTAGAGGCAGATTCATGTGGGAAGAAGAAGGATCGATGGATGCTTGTCCAACTGAGATGGGATTGCTCCGTCATGCAAGAGGAGGGTAGATTGCTGATTCCAGACTATCGTGGACATTAATGGCTGCTGGAAATCAGTCCCAAGACATGGCAAATAAAAACCCGCAACCCCCAAAGAACGGTAATTTTATTTTTACAAAGGGAATTGATGTTTTATGCAATTTGCTTCCTGAATATTTGTTCCCATGGGCTGTTTATGCACTATGTTGTTGTTTGCTATGAGTTTGATCAGTTTATGCTCAGAAAATCAGAAAATCATAAGTGTTATGACTGAAATTAATGGTATAAAACCTGTAAAACACACATTTTAGAGGCAAAATGGGAGTTTTTTGCAAAATAAAGGGGAAACATGAGATATAACATCAATAAAACTTGAAATTTTGCTGTCAAAGAATCTAAGGGCCATAGCCCATAATAAATTTCAATTTCTAGTCATTTTTTATTGGAAATAATAGATGAAAAATACCAAAAAATGGTGAAAATTGGGTTTTAAATGGGAGAAAATTAGGAAACGATAAAAAGAAAATTCCAAAAAATCACAAAAGTGTTTGTGCAATGTATAATGAAGGTAGAGCATGAGGTTAGCCTTGGTTTACCCTCATTTCTATGTTTTTGTCCGTATTTATTGCTTTCTCTACAAAGAAATACACATAAAATGACTCTTACACCTATCAACGATTACAAAACATTAAACGGTAGGGTGAGAGGAGAGTTTGAGGGATAAAGTACAATCTTAAATCTGATTTATGTGTTGCATCATGGTTATAGGACGTTTTTTTAAAATAAAGGAAAAGGTAGCTTGAGCGTAAGGCTCGGTATCTCTCCTCGTTTCAATACATAAACGTTAGCATGGAAATCATGAAAAGATTGGTTTCGCACAATACACAATGCTGATTTTCTACTGTTTATGCACTAAACCATTCACATTATGCACCATGCATGGTTCATGGTATCGAAGGAAAATCTCCTGGACTGCATAGCAATTGTTTTTTTAGGACTTTGACCCATGATTGAGAGTGTGAGGTTATCCCTTGCCGTAGGGTAGAGGGTCGGTTTCGTAAGGGACTGTGAAGTAAGGAAGCATGGTATATCTCCTGGAAATACGAGAAATATAAAAGAGAGGAGTTTATGTTCGTATGTGTTATATGTTTAGCAGCGCATCAAAGGGCCAATCCCTGAGATGTACGAGAGCTGCAGTGGGGCTCCGACTATTAGTTAGTGGAGTGCCTCCTATGTGTGTGTAATCGAGGCGTCATGCCTAAGTACTTTGGGATCTCCCTTTGAGGAGTTTAAGGGAAACGTTGGACTATAAACTATAAATGCATGAATTAAGCTTTAGGGCAGTTTGTCCTTTAGCATTTGATAGACGCTCCTGGTCCGCGAGGCCGTGAGGGTGTTTGTGTGTCATGAGCATGAGGTCCGGCTAGTGCTATAGCCTCAATGCCGGCCCATTTCAGGTCCCATCAGCACTTCTATGTGTTTTGTCCTTGCATGGTAGACTGGGTTCTTTGCCAGCATAATGCTACTAACATTGTCACCATACATAATAACTCCACCATCAATCTCTATCCCCATGTCATATAGGATCAATCTCAGCCATATCTGCTCACATGCTGCCAATGCAATGGCTCTATATTCTGCTTCAGTGCTTTATAAAGCAACTGTAGGTTGCTTCTTACTGCTCCAACTTACCATGGCTGATCCAAATGAGAATGCATAGCTACTAGTAGATTTTCTATCCATAGAGCTACCTGCCAGTCTGCATCTGAGTATCCAAACAATGTAGACTTGATTCCTTTTTCATAAAACAGCCCAAATCCAGCTGTCTTTTTCACATATCTAAAAACTCTTCTTACTATATCCAAATGTGATTTGCATGGTTTCTGCATAAACTGACTTGCCAATCCAACAATGTAACTCAAGTCTAGTCTTGTAATGGTCAAGTAGATAAGACTACCAACCATCTTTCTGAACATAGTAACATCCTGAACATAAGATCCATCATCCATCAACTTAGCATTTTGATCCAATGGTGTATCAACCGGTTTGTATCCTGTCATGCCATATTTTTCCAATATCTCCAATGCATATTGCCTTTGTATCAGCCATATACCATGAGATGTGTCAATAACCTCAATACCCAAGAAGTATCTCAACAAACCAAGATCATTTATATCAAACTCTTTATGTAACCCATGCTTGACTTCAGTAATCTCCTTCTCAAGTGTACCTGTAATAATGAGATCATCAACATAGATGACCACAACAACCATACCATCTTTTGTATGCCTCACATAAAGTGAATAATCGGCTTTGCTCTGTTGAAATCCGATACTGCATAAGAATTTGTTGATTCTATCACACCATGCTCTTGGTGCTTGCTTCAATCCATATAAAGCCTTCTTCAACCTGCATACATAATGTGGGTATTTTGGATCCACATAGCCCTCTGGTTGATCCATGTACACTTCCTCTTCTAAGTTGCCATTCAAAAATGCATTTTTCACATCCATTTGATAAAGCCTCCAACCATAGATAGAAGCCAAAGCAATTACCGATCTTACTGTCGTCATTTTAGCTACTTGACTGAATGTTTCTTCATAGTCCAAACCATAAGTTTGTGCATATCCTTTTGCAACTAGCCTTGCTTTATACCTTTCAATAGAACCATCCGACTTACATTTGACCTTGTAAACCCATTTACATCCAATGGACTTCTTGCCATAAGGTAGTTTCACCAAATCCCAAGTCTTGTTTTTCCTTAGTGCATTCATCTCTTCATCCATTGCTTGTCTCCACTCTTTGCTCTCTACTGCTTCTTCAAAGCAAGTAGGCTCCACATGTTGTACGTAAGAAACCATTATGCATAATGCATCTTCATGAACCCATTATAAGTCAATCTATCAACTAGATACCTTGCCCTTTCTAACCTTCTCAATTGAGGTGCACTACTGTGTGTCTCATCTGATCTAGCATGTGGTGGCACATACTTTCCTGCACTTCTAGTGCTAGGTGTTTTAACATGCGGAATGCCATACTCATCATCTATAGATTCATCTTCTGAACTTTCAGTCATTGGTCTCTTACCTTTTGCAACTTCTACACTCCTTTGTGCATTTCTCAATCTACCACTCCATGGATTGTAGCTGGCACTGCTTTCCACATTCTCTTGAGGTCCTGAAGCATCTTCCACCCTGATTTTCAACCTTGTTGTTTGCTGAAATTTTCCTTCCATAGCCATTATCATCATTGCTTTCATAGGAATCAACATCCACTGCAATTTTGGGCTTGTACCATGATTCATATTCAATAAATTTGACATCCCTGCTTATGTATACTTCCTTACTCACTGGATCATAGCATTTTATCCCTTCTTCTCATCAGGATATCCAAGGAAAATGCATTTTATAGCCTTAGGTTCCATCTTCTTCCTCAAATCATCCGAAACATGAACATAATAGACACATCCAAAGACTCTAAAGTATGCAACAGTGGGTTTCATGCCATACATTCTCTCATATGGTGGCATATTATGAATCAAGGCTGTAGGTGTTCTATTCATAATGTGAACTGCAATATGCACTGCTTCTGCCCAATATGACAATGATATGTTCATTTGGTTCATCATTGCCCTTGCAACCTCTGCAATAATCCGATTCTTCCTTTCAACCACACCATTTTGTTGAGGTGTATACCTGCATGTCAATTGCCTTTTGATACCATGATCTCTCAAGAAGTCACACAACTCATATGACATGTACTCTCCAACATTATCTAACCTCAAATATTTTATGTAGCATCCAAACTACTTTTCAGCCATAGATTTAAATTCCAAGAAATTTTCAAATGCTTCACTTTTATGCTACATAAAGTACACCCAAGTCATCCTGCTGAAATCATCAATGAAAGTGATATAGAATCTACATTTTCCGCTCATGGAAACATTCTGACATGGGCCCCAAATATCTGAGTGTATTATTTCCAATGGATAGATGCTTATTCTCCCCCTCTTTGGAAATGGCAATCTGGACTGCTTGCCAAATTGACAAGCCTCACATACATTATCAAAATTCACATATCCTAAATGCGGTAGACCACGGAGAGAGAGAGATATATATCCCCAACGGTGTTGATGCAGTTCCTTCCAAATCCTTCCTCTTCTTCTATTCTGCCTGTGCTTATGATGACAAGAAGGCCCCAGCGCAAGCAGGCCCCGAGCTTAAGTAGCCCCCATGCTTCCGGCATCCATACATGAACCAATTTTACATCCAAAGTGAATCGATTTCTTGCTATTATACATCATTTCCAGCCTCCTTTGGCTTCCAGAAAACCCTCAATGCGAGCTCAATAGCCCACAAATTCAAGCCCCAATAGCTCTTCCAATTGATGTACCTGCTTTGAGTGGTTTAGATAGGGATTTATACCTCATTTAATGACGGACAGCAAGATTTCAATCTGATGTAGACCTCGATTTGACGCGCTCCTCGCGTCAATCCTTCACTCCCGCTCTAATACCAAATGAAAGTAGATGAGAGATTCCATGGGGATGCACAACAAAAGATGGTTGAGACAAGGAGAGGCTCAAGCTTTCTTCATTCTCTTCTTCTTCAATATTCTCCCACACTATCTCAAAAACAATCCACACACTAAAATGGTATCCTCAAAAGATAGATACCCCAAACTTAAGGACACTTTACATACAACAATATGATGAGGCTTAGACTATGTCTTAGACTTTGGCTTATTTCTCAACACCCATCACATCTCCACGTCATCTCCCTATTTCTTCCAGAAGCTTCTCTAGGCCAAGTTCACCCGCGGCCTCCCGGTTTTTTTTCTAGACCGTGTCTTGCAAGGCCCGTTTCTTGCGTAGGGAAGAAGATCTCGGGCAGTACCAACTTCCAAACTCCTAAGGGAGCGAAGGGAGAGTTGCTGAATCGAAATTTACTTCGTCAATGGCTCCTAAGTAAAAGTCGAGAGGAGCGCACGCGGGAGCTTCCACCCAAAGAACGACAGTGGACAGCGCCCCGATATTGAATGCCTAGGTTCCCAAAAATATCCCCGTATGGAAAGGATGCATAAAGCATGTTTTAATTCACATATGGAAGCTTAAATGCATTGGAAACTCTATATACTTATTCGATTTACAAAGTTCAATTGCATGACTAGTACTTGCATTTTCTTGAACTTCCAGGGTCAAGGGTAGTCACATTTTTGAACGTAGGATGCATAAGTTAAAAGATGAAATTGTGCTAAGACCATGTCCTTGTCTCATCTCACAAAGGATAGGGCATATAACACATAACACACTTATGTAATAAATTCCTGGTTGTGTCTCGTGTATAAGGTAATCGTAGATGGTCATTAAATTATGTCTAAATAGTTGCAATGAAAGGAAAAGATTTATGAACTTTGGCAATAAATCATATATTATGCAATTCGCATGCAATGATAGTTACATTTTAGGTTGAGATAAGCGATAAATAAGGATTAAATCAGTGATGTATCCATTGGCATCTGGTCATGAAAGAATGATGCATCCATGCATAGAGTTCCTTTATCAAAGTTCGAAATTGGGAAAGGATGCATCTTCATTAAAATACTAAAGCTTTGAATTCGATGCATCAATGTAGGGTTTATAAGAAATAGCTCTGAATGTCAATCATTATAGTATAGGGCAAGGAAAAGAAAGATCCTATAGTTGCATAAAGGCAAAAATGTCTATGGTCTTGAAATTGCATGGAATGATACATCTCACTCATCTTGCAGTTACTTACATCTGTAGGGAAAGTACTTGCAAGTTTAGAAGAAATTATTTGCATCTTTTAAGGGAAGATCATCTTTAATCGTGGGTTGGTTAGATCGACTAAGTAATTTGCGTGTAATTGAGTAACTTACATGAAATTCATAAAGATACGATTAGTTAGCATATGAATGTCACCTCAATGCACTAGGTAGGGTTGAACTACGATAAAATTCTGCTTAGTATCGCACTTGGGATGTCGATTTAATATTTTTGATCTTAAAAGTTCTACCCACATTCACGAAATGTTAGGGTTATCAAATCTCTTGTGTAAGAATGATCTAGGGTTCTCACCCTAAGGATCAATTGACCAAATGCTAGACCTCCGCAAGGAATTTAGGGACCCTAGAGCCGAAATCTTTATCAACCTAGTAGGGTTAGGATTTTGGACTGGGTCAATAGGACTCCCAAGCCCTATATTTTGATCACATGTATTCTTGATCAAGGAATACTGTATGATGAAAAAAATAATCCCACAAGTTAGGTGCTGACACCTATCTCATGCAACATGCCTGCAAGGCCCTATGCTCTTGCAACTAAATCACAAGCTAGTACAGCTACACCTTAGACCAAGGTTGGCGAGCTCTAATTACAAATTAACTTCTCTGAGAATTGAGTAGATGCCCCACTACAACACTCCCTCTTGGGAATTTTCTTGTCAAGTTTAGGGCAATGGTGAATTTCCAAGAAGCATTTTGATCAACCAAGTTAGGACGACGGGGTTGTCCACGAGCTATTCAACTATAATATAAGGAAACCTAAGGTAGTGACAATTTGGGTCAACAGGGTATAAACCCTAACCCAAGGAAAGAGGGTAAACAAGAAACCCAACTTGCTAAACCTTGGGATCTTGCCAAGTTGCGATTGATCCAGGATCGAATGCTGGAAGAAGATCAAATGTTGAAAAGGAACTTGCTTGACATTGTTTTTCTGTGTCAGTGAGCTTAAGTTATGTGAAGGAACCAATGTTTAATTGGTTAATTAAGGAAGCTATTTTTTCTTGTCAAAATAAATGTGGTAGGTAATTAGATAACTAAGCAACCCAAGGAAAGTGCGGTGGACATGACTCTGGGTCCGTCCTATGGAAGGGTGGTCCCGGTTTCTCAAAGGAATTGACAGCGAGGTAACAATGACCTAGAATCTATAGAGCTAGAGTCCCAATTTATGCTGTTTTAGGGGAACGGAATAGGACTATGCCTTACGGGCAGAGAGGTCGAGCTCCGCATCCCTCTCATTTCCCATTCTCCTTGAACCAAATGCAGCATAAATCGGCCTCGACCCTGATGTTTCTGCGCAAAGTGGTTCTAGCTACCTCCTGAGAACTTGACTATTAGGAAAACCCTGATTTAGGTCGATCCTAAGTGGGAATGGTCAGGAGCTTCTGCTTCGTGGCAGACTCGGGAAGATCTTGATCGCAAATCCCGTGATATTCCTTGTGAGTGCCGGGCGGCGCTTTCTAGACTCTCTTCTCGATGGGCTCCTAAGACGTGTCCTACAAGTGGACAAGAGGGACACGTTACAGTTGGTATCAGAGTGAACCAACGGGATCTAATATTTACAAGGAAACTTAATGAGGGGATGCATAGCAATGTTATCGTTAATAACGTTTCCTTACTTACTTATGGATGCTGGCCTGCAGAGTCACAAAGCATGGACAAATTCTTGGTGTTCCAAGTTATGTTTATGACTGCAATGTATGCTTTGGATTATCAATGGAGGCTAGGCATGATGTATATTCTAGACCGCATCTATAATCCTTCACCCCTGTAGCTGAAACGGAGATGGATGGGTGAATTAAGAATATATTACATAGCGGCCCACCGACTTGCATACCTTCAAACCAACTTGGAGAGAATCAAGTGGATGGAGGATTTAAAGATTGTGAAGCTGTTCATCTTTGTCGAGGCTCACACAAATGCAACCCTGCATGTCGGTGGTCAGAAAGTCAAACAGAACAAGTATGTGTATAAAGAAGTGACTCGAGTAATTCCTGCCGATAGAATCAAGGTGGTGGGATGTTATGAGAAGAACAGGTATCAAAGGAAGGGATACCCCAAGCTTCATATGACCTATCGATTCCTGAAAATCCATGACTCCTCTCCATATTATTACTCAGTCCTTGTGGCCGAATGTAACACAATCTTATTTTCCCCAAACTGATGTGCCAATCAGCTTGTTCTACCATCCCAAAATAAATGTACTCAAAAGGGCTATGCCCACATGATTGAATAAGATTTTTTTTATCACTGTTTGTCAAGGCTATAAGTGTTGGCAAAGGAGTTAAGTGATTAGGTCACCTGGCTAAAAGCTGAACTGGGCATATTATTGTAATGTGAGAAATGTGTGGCAAGCTTTTAACGTAAAGAATCTTTTTGCCCAGGCGCAACCTCAAGTGCAGATTCCTAGTCCGACCCCTGTACTAAGTACGGCTGTAATTCAAGAGAAGAAGTTCCTTCTCAAACAAATCAAGCTACCTGAATTCGATGGTAAGGGAAGGACCATCCAAATTGACGCCGAGGTTTGGATTGAATCCATGGAGGATTATTTTGAGGCAGTAGGAACTGCACCCGCTAACCAAGCTATGCTCGCCAAACTGAAGCTTATCGACAAAGCAAGACTTTGGTGGAAACAATGGTGTAGAGGCCAAGGAATCTCGGAAGGGACAGTTACCTGGGTGAAGCTTAAAAAAGCTGTGCGAGGGAGATATCTGCCACCTGTCTACCGCACATAGAAGATGAACGAATTCTATGAATTAAAGCAGCTTGGACTATCCCTTGATGCACATTATTCAAAGTTAATCTCTCTCTTAAAGTACGCGCCTCAAATGTATATGATACACAAGGTGTCAAAGTTTTGTGTTGGGTTAAATCCACCCATAAACACCCGCTTGGAATCAATGTGCCCAACGGACCTACAAGATGCACTCAATTGAGCTACGCCATTAATACAGGAGGTGCAGATCAAACCAAGGAATAACAGGACTTGGTCTTACAGGGATCAGAACAAGGGAATGCTTAGGTCTCAGGCCAAAAGAGCGCATGGCCAAAATCAGGGACAAAGGAAGAAAGCTAGGGCCAACACTGTCAACAACTTCGTTCCTACATAAGGTAATGGCCGCAACCTCCGTTGCTTCCATTGCAACGAGCTTGGTCACTTTAAAAGGCAATGTCACAAGCTTAGTAGAGGACAACGTTAAGGGCCATCCCAAGGAGCCGTCCATGGCTAAGGAGCCACCATCATGGCCAGATGGAGAACCTCCAGTGTTGCCAACAAGGAGTTAGGTGACGAAGAGGATCCATCCATGGAAGTTGACATTGAGAGGGCAACGGTTCATGCTGCTCTTCACATGAAAGGCCCGAATCACCAATTCTCAGTGATTCAAACACCATCGGATTACCAAGGTAAAAGCTTCAAAACCTTGATTGATTGTGGCAGTACACATTCCTTCATTTCACCAGTCTGTGCAAAAAGATTAGGAATAGTCACAAAAGATGTGACTACATTACTTGTGGAATTAGCAAATGGTCATGAGGTCTCTTGTTGGTGCGCAGATCGGACGCAGAATGCTCACGTGGTGAATCCCGGAAGGTCCCCAAGAACAATGAATTCTACCTTTTTGCACAAAAAACCATGTAAAAGCATGCATGACAAGAGACAAGAGACAAATTGGGTTCAATCTCCCCCATGCCTTGTGTGAGCGCTTCACAAAGCATGTATTTAATGTATATTTCCAATCTTCATGCTCAATAATAGCCCAATTACAAAAATATGACAAGCTTTTAGCTTTTGAGTTTGCTTTCTACAAAAATAGGAAAATAAAGCTAATGGACGGTGCCCATAGAGTCTGGCACGCCCAATCTCAATGTCCAAATAGAAATAACATATCCGTGCCCATAGGCGCATACAAAATAATAATCAATAATCGATGTCTCAATAGACATAACAAAATATAGGCGTGGCGCCTATCGAAATATAATCCAAAAGTTGAATACTCGCTAGACTCCAATGCTTTCCTCCGCCACTGCTGCTATCTCTACACATCAACTGAAGCATTCACAATCGTTAGTAAAATAATACAATTAAATCGACAAAAGTAAATACCTAGCAGTCTTCAGCTACATAAATAAATCAACTGGTTAGAAATAAATCCTAACCTTAATTTATTACGAGTGCGCACTCTAAACTCATAAACGTTTATTAATTTAATATGCATTTTGCAGAATCACCCGCTATGGAATCACCCATGTACACACTAAATTAATGAAATGCCCGAAAAGGACAGGCGTCCCCATCAACTTCTCGCACAAAGAATCCTCTTTGTGTATGAGCACCGGTCAACTAAGTTTACGGATTCCACCGTGAAACCTCACGGAATCCACCGTGGAATATGCCTCCTGGCATCATACCCCCGGGGTGGGATAGCAATTGACCTCAATTGCTATTAGCTCAATGTGGAGCTAACAGAGTGGGGAAAGCATTTAAGTCTCTAGCGTGCATCCATTGTGCTTCCTCTAGAGGATGGTTCTTAAATTTGACTAGATATCTAGAATACCTTCGGCCAGTTCTAGTGGTCATGTAGTCAGTGTCTATGATGGCTTCTGGTTCAAGTATTTCGGTCTCTTCCTCTAGTAAAGGTGGGTTTTCATAAACAGGGTGGATAGGTAATTGGCCTCTAAATGGTCTCAATAAACTAATGTGAAATGTATTATGAATTTTCCAATGAGATGGCAATTCTAACTTGAATGCATTATCATTTATCTTATGAATGATTTTAAATGGTCCATAGAATCTAGGAGCTAATTTGACAACTGGATGTCTATCTACACTTTGTAGTCTACGCTTTTCTATTCTAAGTCAAACATAATCATCAACTTTGAAATTCATGGCTTGTCTTTTCTTGTTGGCTTGTTTGGTATATGATTGTTGGGCTTTAGCAATCATATCCTTAACCTCATCAAAAATACTATTATGCATAGTAGCAATATCATCAGCACTCTGAATTTTATTAGACAAAGATGCAACAGGTGTAGATAATCTATATCCATAAATAACTTCAAAAGGTGCTTTCTTTGTAGATGTGTGCGGTGTATTGTTATATGCAAATTGTAATAAATGCAAATGAGTATCCCATGTCTGAGGTTTAGAGATAGTATATGCACGTAAAAGATCTAAAATTGTGCTGTTTGTGGCTTCTGTTTGTCCATTTGTTTCTGGATGAAATGCAGATGAGAAATCAATCTTTGTGCCTAGATTTGCAAACAGTGTAATCCAAAAATTATTACAAAATCTAGAATCACGATCTGAAATAATCACTTTTGGCAATCCATGGTTAGTAAAAATAGTTTTCAAAAATAACTGTGCTGCTTGTGATGCTGTTAAAGTTTTCTTACATGCAATGAAATATGCTTGCTTACTAAATCTATCTACAATTGTCCAAATCATGTCATTGTTAGATTTAGTATTTGGTAAACCAGTAATGAAATCCATAGAAATATGTTCCCAAGGTTTAGATGGAATAGACAAAGGCATTAGTAATCCATACTGTTTACCATGATGTCTCTTTATTCTTTGACAAATCAAACATTCAGAAACGAAATTAGATACATCTGCATCCATATGCGGCCAATAAAAATCTTCAGTTAACATGCGTAATGTAGATATTATACCTCTATGACCTTGATATGGGGGACAATGAATTTCATTCAGAATAAAAGATCGGAATGGAATAGTAACACACAGTCTCTTTTCAAAAAACCTAAATCCATCATTATATGACAATGAATCAATAGGAATAAAATTATTTTAAACTAATTTTTGCCAATCAGAATGAAAAGTAATATCCTGGTGATATGTGTCTTTCATAGCAATCAAAGAATCAAAAGATATGATAGAAATATTATGAATTGTAGGTCTTCTACTCAATGCATCAGCAACTACATTTTCTTTTCCAGGTTGGTATTGAATGATAGGATGAAAACTTTGAATGAAGGAAGCCCATTTGATATGACGGTCAGAAATTTGGGGTTGGCTAAGTAGATGTCTAATGCTTTACTGGTCGGTCTTTATCATGAATTCTGAACCCATTAAATAGTGCTTCCAATGTTTTAATGCTTGTACAACTGCTAATAGTTCCTTGTCATAAGTGGAATATTTGAGCTCAGAGGGTTTCAACTTAGAACTAGAATATGCTATTGGATGGTTGTCTTGCATTAGTACGGCTCCTATTCCTGATCCACTAGCATCGGTCACAACTAGAAAAAATGGTCTGTTAAAGTCAGGCAATTGTAGAACAGGGGCATTAGTGAATGCACTTTTCAGTAAATCAAAGGATTTCTGCTGAGTTTCAGTCCATTGATAAACAATTTCTTTCTTAAGAAGTTTGGTTAATGGTAAAGCAAGTAATGAAAAATTACGTACAAACTTACTATAGAAACTAGCAAGACCAAGGAATGAGCGTAATTCATGCACATTTTTAGGAACAGGCTAATGCAATATTTCATCAATTTTCTTAGGATCAACTTTAATTCCTTCTTTTGATACAATATGTCCTAAATATTCTATTTTTGTCTTAAAGAATTCACTCTTGTCAGGATTTGCAAACAATTGATTTTCTTTCAGTAATTGAAAAACTAATGATAAATGCTCATAATGCTCTTTTTCACTTTGACTAAACACCAAAATATCATCAAAGAAAAAAATCACACAATATTGATATTTCAAAAAGATACGGTTCATCATTCTACTGAAAGTAGCAAGTGCATTAGTTAATCCAAATGGCATGACTAAGAATTTGTAATGGCCAAACTGTGTCCTGAATGCAGTCTTAAATATGTCGGATCTATCTAGCCTCACCTGATGATATCCAGACTTAAGGTCAATTTTACTAAATATAGAAGATCCTTGCAATTTATTCATAAGGTCATCGACTCTAGGTATAGGATACCTATTCTTTACAGTGATCTTATTTAATGCTCGGTAGTCAATACACATACGATAGGTATTATTCTTTTTCTTGACTAAAAGTACAGGTGCACCGAATGGAGAACTGCTAGGTCGAATTAAGCCTCTATTTAGTAATTCTTCAACTTGACTCTGGATTTCTTTTTGCTCTATTTGATTGTGCCTATATGGTGCTTTGCAAGGTGGTTGTGTGCCAGGAATTAAATCAATCTTATGGTCTTCTGGACGTGAAGGAGGTAAACCTGGTGGTAGGTCTTCTGCAAAACAGTCCTTAAAATATGCAAGAAATTCCTTATGCCTAGGGTGCATATGCTTTTCCTTTGTGTGCAATTCATTCACCCAAATGAGATATGATTTAGTATTCTTGCGTAATGCACGTTTTTCTTGAGTATGCGAAAGCAGTGGAAAAATATGAGATGCATGCATACCATATAATGTAATAGATTTTCCTTGAAAATTAATATTCATTGTGTGCGTAGAATAATCTATATTTGGATTATGCTGGTGTCTCCATGGCATTCCTAAAATAATGTCGCTTGACTGTAATGGGACAACTAAGAAATTTCTTCTTTCAATGTATGAACCAATTTGAATTTCTAAATCTTGTACTTCTTGTGTGCCATTGTACCTAGTGCCTAAAAATGTAGCTTTTATGCGATAATGCGTAGGTACAGTATGCAATTTCAATTCCTTTACCAATTTTGCTGAAATGAAGTCATGGGTACTACCATCATCATGCAAGATAGTTCTTTCCTTTCCATGCACCATACATTTCATAGTCAATAATGAATGTGGAGTAGGCATACCTGGTAAAGTGTCGGAAGTAGTAGTAGGATCATCCTCATCTTCAGTGAAATCTGGCATATCCTCATGCTCATCTTTGTCCATGGCTCCAAGGTAGTTGATATGTGCTGGTGGCTTCTTTGAATGACAATTTACTGCGAGATGCCCTGGTTGGTGACACTTGTAGCATACTATTGGCTTGGCTTTGGTTACATTATTTGCAATGGCTGGAAGTCTGGGTACATTTGGATTTGCTTGTGGAATAGGCTTAGAATTTGGATTGACATTGAATGGTAATGCAGGTGGTTTAGGCCAATTCTTGCAGAAAGATGGTGATGAGAAACGACCTGGATTAAACCTTCTAAAATTGGAATTGAATTGTTTAGATCCATAATTACCATTGGCTTGGAATTGCTGTGGTCGTCTGTCTCTTCCGCGTAACTTATCTTCAGTGTCGTGAGCTAAGGAGATGGCGTCTTCAAGGGTAGCAGGCTTGAACATGTTCACTTCAGCGTAGTAATGTCCAAGGAGTCCAGACATATACTTTTGCTTATGTGTCGTCTCTGGTACGTCTTCAAGCATGCGTAGCTATAGGAGTGCATTCCAAAAATGCTCTGTATACTGTGGAATAGGCTGACGATCCCGTTGTTGAAGTAAATCCCATTGCTTGATAGCCTTCTCATGAAATTGCGGTGGAAGGAAATTCTGCATGAACTTCTTCTTGAAATCTTCCCAAGTAGCAAGACATTCTATGCTCTTGCGGACTACAGTCCACCAAAGTGATGCTCTGTCTATCAGATGATTAGTAACACACTTGATTTTATCTTTTTCGGGATAAGTTTCCTCATGGAAATAGTCATCAAACTGGCTAATGAATGATAAAACAGTCTTTCCTTCTCGTATGCCATTGAAAGTGTGAAATTTGAAACTTCGTTTACTTATCTTGGATTCCTTGCGAATGGTTTGTGCTTCAAGAGTGGTGTCGATGGTACGTCGAATCAAATCTTCAGCTTGAGGTTCTTCTTTATCGGTAGACGCTCTTTGTAGTTTTGTCAATTGCACTTGCAATGCTTGCCTAGCCCTTCGCTCTTCTTCCAATTGTAGCATGATTAGATCCAGCTTTTGTTCCATGGTAGGCTCAAGTAAGTCTTCTTCAGCCATAGGATTATCCATATGTGGGGTAGTCATCCTGTAAAACTCAATAAACTTTTCTCACTCAAAATCAGGTTAGCGGGATGAGCGTAGCTCAAATTTGGGGTTACAAGGCTATGTATTTTTGGGTATTTCTTTCTCAATTTTCAAAAAATCTGCAATATTTCTGTCTCCGTTTGCTGAAAGTACTTCAACAAATTTGTAGATAGGTAGAACACCTTGCCACGAACAACTTTCCAGTTTAGAGTTTTTTCATAGGAACAAGTCTTCTAGGAGTTTTAAGCACTAGTCAGTTCTGATTTAGTCTGACTTGCAGAGTTACAGACTTAGCAGACTTGCAGAGTTGCTAACTTGCTGAACTTAGGCCGACTTGCAGAACTTGATTCCACGTGACTTACAGAACTTGACTTTTGCAGCGCAGGACCTGGAGTTTGCCAACTTGTGTGTCTTGTCAGACTTGCAGAGAGTTTAATGACTTAAGCTTAAGTGATTAAGCTTAAGCTTAATAAGCTTAATGAAGATAAGCAGGGCAGCGTCAAATTTTCGTGGGGGGGGCCATTTTTGCCCGCGCGGAAAAATCGGAGGCACTTCCTGATACGCCGTGGTGAAATTTTGAAGCTCTAAGCTTCCTTTAAGCTTATTAAGCTTTAATGTTAAGCTTGATAGATATGAAGATTTGAAACTTATCTCTGTAACTCCACGACTTCTATGTGAGGATGTAGGAGTGGTCCTCTGCCTGCAAAGCCTGGTCCTTCGCAATCTGACAGTAGAAACAGGGGTTCTTGATCGCCAGAAGTCTGCCTGTATCGACGGTTCGCGATGAGATTGACTATAGAGCCCGTTTGTTCCTGGAGCTCCGCCTTCGCCCGAGATTGGTAGCGATTGGAAGCTCTTGATCTCTGCTCCACTCTGATACCACTGGTGCGCAGATCGGACGCAGAATGCTCACGTGGTGAATCCCGGAAGGTCCCCAAGAACAATGAACTCTACCTTTTTGCACAAAAAACCATGTAAAAGCATGCACGACAAGAGACAAGAGACAAATTGGGTTCAATCTCCCCCATGCCTTGTGTGAGCGCTTCACAAAGCATGTATTTAATGTATATTTCCAATCTTCATGCTCAATAATAGCCCAATTACAAAAATATGACAAGCTTTTAGCTTTTGAGTTTGCTTTCTACAAAAATAGGAAAATAAAGCTAATGGACGGTGCCCATAGAGTCTGGCACGCCCAATCTCAATGTCCAAATAGAAATAACATATCCGTGCCCATAGGCCATACAAAATAATAATCAATAATCGATGTCTCAATAGACATAACAAAATATAGGCGTGGCACCTATCAAAATATAATCCAAAAGTCGAATACTCGCTAGACTCCAATGCTTTCCTCCACCACTGCTGCTATCTCTACACATCAACTGAAGCATTCACAATCGTTAGTAAAATAATACAATTAAACCGACAAAAGTGAATACCTAGCAGTCTTCAGCTACATAAATAAATCAACTGGTTAGAAATAAATCCTAACCTTAATTTATTACGAGTGCGCACTCTAAACTCATAAACGTTTATTAATTTAATATGCATTTTGCGGAATCACCCGCTATGGAATCACCCATGTACACACTAAATTAATGAAACGCCCGAAAAGGACAGGCGTCCCCATCAACTTCTCGCACAAAGAATCCTCTTTGTGTACGAGCCCCGGTCATCTAAGTTTACGGAATCCACCGTAAAACCTCACGGAATCCACCATGGAATATGCCTCCTGGCATCACTTGTACTAGGCAAACTGCTAAGGTGAAATTCCTACTGGGTGGAGAGTTGACTTCGGTCAGATTCAGGGTAATGAACCTAGGTATCCACAAATGTTTGCTCGGAATGGATTGGCTGATACCCAATGCTGCCCACATTCACTGTGGAAAGGGTCAAGTCTCCTTTAAAAATTCTGAAGGGGAACTAGTCATAACTCAAGGAGAGGCTGGTAAGCCAAAAATTTAGCTGGTAAAAGCAACACATATAATAAAAGGAGTTAGAAAGGGCCTACATGTCTATTTGATTAAACTAAATAAGCTAGATCAGAATCACGAATCTAGAGAAGAACCTTCATGGTTAAAGGAATATGCAGACGTATTTCATGAAGAGCTGATAGAACTTCCTCCTCAAAGGGAAGTCGATCACGAAATCAAGCTGGCGCCAGGAGCTGCACCAGTCGCAAAAAGACCATATAGGATGTCCATCCCGGAAGTGATTGAGCTGAAGGGGCAACTCAAGCAACTATTAGACCAGGGTTACATCCATCCTAGCAGTTCACCATGGGGAGCTCCAGTGCTGTTCCAGAAGAAGAAAGATGGAACGCTTCAGCTATGCATTAACTATAGAGGGCTGAATCAATCAACCATTAAAAACAAATACCCCATTCCAAGAATAGATGAACTTCTTGACCGTTTTCAAGGTGCGAAGATCTTCTCCAAGATAGATCTCAAGTCTGGATATTATCAAATAAGGATCAGGGAAGAAGATATCCCGAAGACCGCATTCAGCACAAGATATGGACACTTTGAATTCCTAGTCATGTTATTTAGGCTGACAAATGCTCCTGCTACCTTCCACAGGTTAATGCAGGATATCTTTAGGCCCTATCTTGATGACTTCGTACTCATCTTCTTCGACGATACCCTAGTCTACTCCAAGCAGGAAAAAGATCATGAACCCCAGCTTTGCATTGTCCTTGAAACAATGAGGGCGCACAAACTTTATGCCAAGAAGAAGAAGTGTGCATTTTTCAAGTGACAAATTGAATATCTGGGATTCATTGTATCAACGGAAGGAATTTTAGTGGATCCGGTCAAGGTCAGAGACGTTCTAGAGTGGCCAATACCAATGTCTGTCAAGGAAATACATAGTTTTCTTGGATTTACAGGATGGTATATGGTCTTTATCAAAAAATATGCTTTGATTTGCAGTGCCTCTGACTGATCTACTAAAGAAGCAAGTATCAATTTTATGGTCACCTGCTGAACAGACTAGCTTTGACAAACTAAAGCAAAGCTTGGTATCAGCACCCATCCTGAAACTTCTTGATCTTAGTAAGAAGTTTGTAGTGATAACTGACGCTAGTACACTTGCCTTAGGATGTGTGCTCATACAAGTAGATCATCCCGTAGCAAAATCAAATACCGGCTTGGAAAGGAGAATGTAGTTGCCGATGCACTCAGTTGCAAGGCATTTCTGAATTCTTTGATTTTGCAACATCCATCAATAGCAAGATCTCTAGCCACAAAGGTATCCATGCCAAACAACCCAATTCTTGAGCTAGCTAGAGAAGAGGCATGTCATGACCCAACCTATCAGAAATTGCTAAAGGAGATCCCCATCAAAGATCAAGACCCGAAGCTAGAAACGAAGTATCAAGAATTCTCTATCAATAGTGGACTTGTCTACTATAGGACAAGATTATGTATTCCGGCAAGCCAATCACTCAAGCAGAAGATACTTTGGGAAGCCCATGACTCCCCTTTTTTAGGACATCCTGGCTATGCCAAGACCCTTAATGCGGTAAGGAAAAGCTATTATTAGGATAGGCTCAAAGGTGACGTTCTCAAATACGTCACAGAATGTTTTTCTTGTCAACGCATTAAGGCCGAACATGTCAAAATGCCAGGGAAATTGCAACCACTTGACATTCCCCAAATGAAATGGAAATTCATTAGTATGGACTATGTTGTTGGCCTGCCCCAAGTTCAGGGAGGATACAACTCCATTATGGTTGTGGTAGATATCCTCACCAAGGTTGCACATCTTATCCATGTTAAGACAAACTATAAAGCCTCAGACATCGCAAGGTTATTCATCAAGGAAATATTCAAACTGCATGGGTTACCCAAAAGAATCATTAGTGATCGTGACTCTCTCTTCACCTCACACTTCTGGAGAGCTATCTTCGAGGCCATTGGGACTCAAGTCTGTTTCAATACAGCTTATCATCCCCAAACCGATGGTCAAACAGAACAAGTCAACCAAGTCATTGAAGATATGCTTAGGGCACATTGCTGTCGCGAACCCAAAAAGTGGATTCAATATTTGCCACTAGTTGAGTTTGCCTACAACGCTTCTTACCAACAAAGCATTCAGATGACCCCTTTTCAAGCATTGTACGGGCACAATTGTCATAGTCCTTTGAGCTTTTCGGATCCAACCTTGAGGGTTGAAGCTTCAAAGAAGATGCTGGAAGACATGGATGACCAAATCAAATCAATAAGACAGGACATCCAAGCTGCCAAGGACAGACAAAAGGCTTACGCAGACTTGAAATGGCAAGACAGATCCTTCGTTGAAGGTTATATGGTCTTCATTCGCGTACGTCCAAAGAAGAGTTCCCTATCTTTAGATGAATGCAAAAAGCTAAGTCCAAGGTATTGTGGACCCTATAATATTCTCAAGTTTGAAAAAGTATGTGCCGAACCCTAGTCGCATGCTTGATGATGAACAAGTTGTAATGCCTAGCCAAGGAGTCCTTGAGCTATGGCCGAACAGAATCCTAGATGTTAGGGAGAGGCATTTGAGATCCAGGATCTTGAGGGAATACCTCATCCACTGGAAAGATTATCCCGAAGAGTATGCCACCTAGATGGATGAACAGACTCTCAACCAACAATAACCCCAGATCTTCTCGAGATGAGGACATCTCGATTCCTCTAAGGGGGAGAGAATGTAATATTTCTATAACAAAATATTAAAGGACCTAGATCCCGAGCAAAAGCGATTCAGAGTAATCTCCCACAATACAATCTCCCACAATACAAAAACTTTGGGCTAAGTGCTCCATCCTCGTGCACTAACAAACTCCAGCCCCACATTGTGCATAAGAAACCGTGGCTCAAAACCGTAGTCCACCGAGGGAACTTCCCTTCTAGGGAAAAAGGATAATGAATTATTTGCAATTTTTTTCTGAAACTCCCTTCCCTTCACCTATTGCATGGCGAGGAGAGAAAGTATGTGTTGGAGTGTGGAGGGGCATGGGAAGGAGGACATGCAACCTGCCACTTGTGTTGCCACCCTCCCCCACCTTCACCCTATATATGAACCCCCCCAAACCTTGAGACGGGGATTATCTGTGCTGCCCGCCGTGAAGGAGCTCCCCGTCGTCGACCTGGTGCCGCTGCCATTCTGTCCGCCCAGCCAGGTTGCTCTGCCATCGCCATCGTCTTCATCATCATCATCATCGTCGTCATCTACACCATCGTGATCTTCACCATCATCACTCCAATCATCTCCCCATCACGTCTCCACGTCATATCCCTGTTTCTTCCAAAAGCTTGAGAAGCTTCTATTGAAGCTTCTCTAAATAGAAGCTTCTCTAGGCCAAGTTCACCCGCGGTCTCCCAGTTTTTTTCTAGACCGTGTCTTACAAGGCCCGTTTCTTGCGCAGGGAAGAAGATCTCGGGTAGTAGAAACTTTTAAACTCGTAAGGGAGCCAAGGGAGAGTTGTTGAATCGAAATTTACTTCGTCAATGGCTCCTAAGCAAAAGTAAAGAGGAGTGCACGCGAGAGCTTCCACCCAAAGCAGAAGAGTGGACAACGCCCCGATATTGAGTACCCAGGTTCCGAAAAATATCCCCACATGGAAAGGATGCGTAAAGCATGTTTTAATTCACCTAGGGAATCTTAAATGCATTGGAAAATCTATATACTTCTTCGATTTACAAAGTTCCGTTGCATGACTAGTACTTTCATTTGCTTGCACTTCTAGGGTCAAGGGTAGTCGCATTTTTGAATGTAGAATGCATAAGTTAAAACATGAAATTGTGCTAAGACCACATCCTTGTCACATCTCGCAAAGGATAGGGTATATAACACATAACACACTTATGTAATAAATTCCTGGTTGTGTCTCGTGTATAAGGTAATTGTAGATGGTCATTAAATGATGTCTAAATAGTTGCAATGAAAGGAAAAGAATTATGAGCTTTGGCAATAAATCATATATTATACATATGATAGTTACATTTTAGGTTGAGATAAGCGATAAATAAGGATTAAATCAGTGATGTATCCATTGGCATCTGGTCATGAAAAAATGATGCATCCATGCATAGAGTTCCTTTATCAAAGTTCGAAATTGGGAAATGATGCATCTTCATTAAAATACTAAAGCTTTGAGTTCGATGCATCAATGTAGGGTTTATAAGAAATAGCTCTGAATGTCAATCATTATCGTATAGGGCAAGGAAAAGAAAGATCCTATAGTTGCATAAAGGCAAAAAGGTCTATGGTCTTGAAATTGCATGGAATGATACACCTCACTCATCTTGCAGTTACTTGCATCTTTAGGGAAAGTACTTGCAAGTTTAGAAGAAAGTATTTGCATCTTTAAAGGGAAGATCATCTTTAATCGTGGGTTGGTTAGATTGACTAAATAATTTGCATATAATTGAGTAACTTACATGAGATTCATAAAGATACGATTAGTTAGCATATGACGGTCACCTCAATGTGCTAGGTAGGGGTGAGCTATGATAAAATTCTACTTAGTATCGCACTTGGGATGCCGATTTAATATTTTCGATCTTAAAAGTTCTACCCACATTCACGAAATGTGAGGGTTATCAAATTTCCCGTGTAAGAATGATCTTGGGTTCTCACCCTAAGGATCAGTTGACCAAATGCTAGACCTCCCCAAGGAATTTAGGAACCCTAGGGCGGAAACGTTTATCAACCTAGTAGGGTTAGGGTTTTAGGCTAGTTCAATAGGACTCCCAAGCCCTATATCTTGATCACAGGTATTCTTGATTAAGGAATACTGTATGATGAGAAAAATAATTCTACAAGTTAGGTGCTGACACTTATCTCATGCAACATACCCGCAAGGTCCTATGCTCTTGTGACTAAATCACAAGCTAGTACCGCTACACCTTACACCAAGGTTAGCGAGCTCTAATTACAAATTAACTTCTCTGAGAATTGAGTAGATGCCCTACTACAACAATCCCTCTTGGGAATTGTCTTGTCAAGTTTAGGGCAATGGTGAATTGCCAAGAAGCATTTTGACCAACCAAGTTAGGACGATGGGGTTGTCCAGGAGCTATTCAACTATAATATAAGGAAACCTAAGGTAGTGACAATTTGGGGCGACAGGGTATAAACCCTAACCCAAGGAAAAAGGGTAAACAAGCAACCCAACTTGCTAAACCTTGGGATCTTGCCAAGTCGCGATTGATCCAGGATCAAATGCTGGAAGTATTCGTGGAGAAGGGATCACACCTTAGCATTTGGCCGTACCAACAACCATTGGAATGCTCGTGCTTGTACACTTAGGTGCACTGTTTGTACTTCTTTGCTCAAGGAACTAATTCAGGAAAAACAACTAATGCTTCAGGTTAAAGGCTTGGAGGGAGAGGCAGTATCACTTACCTCCGACTGTCTGCCTGACCCTATCTAAGGGGGTTGTTAGCCACGGCGTGTAGGTGGACTGAACCCATCGCGAGAGGTCTCTCCGTGGGTGCTACTTGGAGTAGGAGGACGCTTGGGTGCTAGGGGAGGCTCTGGTCATAAATTCCTTGCCTCTAGATCCTGCACAAGAGGCCGACGTGACTTGAGATGGGATCTCGAGGCCCGTATACTAGTCAATGGACGGAACTTGGAATAGCGATCCCTAAGGATTGCTGGGATAGCCTTCGTGCAGGTTATTTCATATATTCCAAAGACTATGATAAATAAAGATCAAATGTTGAAAAGGATAATGGATGCTAATGCACTTGCCTTAGGATCTGTGCTCATACAAGAAGGTCATCCCGTAGCATACACTTCAAGGAAACTGAAGAGCCATGAAAGGAACTACGCTACCCACGATCTGGAGCTGTTGGCTATCATCCATGCTCTCAAACATTGGAGACATTACTTGCTGGATAACAAATTTTCCTTAGTGACGGACCACAAGAGTCTTAAATGGATTTTCACCCAGAATGAGCTCAATATGAGGCAACGTCGATGGATTGAAGTACTGGAAGAATATGACATTGAAATCAAATACCGGCCTGGAAAGGAGAATGTAGTTGCCAATGCACTCAGTCGTCGCAAGGCATTTCTAAATTCTCTGATTTTGCAACATCCATCAATAGCAAGATCTCTAGCCACAAAGGTATCCATGCCAAACAACCCACTTCTTGAGCTAGCTAGAGAAGAGGCATGTCATGACCCAACCTATCAGAAATTGCTAAGGGAGATCCCATCAAAGATCAAGACCCGAAGCTAGAAACGAAGTATCAAGAATTCTCTATCAATAGTGGACTTGTCTACTATAGGACAAGATTATGTATTCTGGCAAGCCATTCACTCAAGCAGAAGGTACTTTGGGAAGCCCATGACTCCCCTTTTTTAGGACATCCTCGCTATGCCAAGACCCTTAATGCGGTCAGGAAAAGCTATTATTAGGATAGGCTCAAAGGTGGCGTTCTCAAATATGTCAGGAATGTTTGTCTTGTCAACGCATTAAGGCCGAACATGTCAAAATGCCAGGGAAATTGCAACCACTTGACATTTCCCAAATGAAATGGGAATTCATTAGTATGGACTTTGTTGTTGGCCTGTCCCAAGTTCAGGGAGGATGCGACTCCATTATGGTCGTGGTAGATATGCTCACCAAGGTTGCACATCTTATCCCTGTTAAGACAAACTATAAAGCCTCAGACATCGCAAGGTTATTCATCAAGGAAATATTCAAACTGCATGGGTTACCCAAAAGAATCATTAGTGATCGTGACTCTCTCTTCACCTCACACTTCTGGAGGGCTATCTTTGAGGCCATTAGGACTCAACTCTGTTTCACTATAGCTTATCATCCCCAAACCGATGGTCAAATATAATGAGTCAACCAAGTCATTGAAGATATGCTTAGGGCACACTGCTGTCACAAACCCAAAAAGTGGATTCAATATTTGCCACTAGTTGAGTTTGCCTACAACGCTTCTTACCAACAAAGCATTCAGATGACCCCTTTTCAAGCATTGTATGGGCACGATTGTCGTAGTCCTTTGAGCTTTTCGGATCCAACCTTGAGGGTTGAAGCTTCAAAGCAGATGCTGGAAGACATGGATAACCAAATCAAATCAATAAGACAGGACATCCAAGCCGCCAAGGACAGAGAAAAGGCTTACGCAGACTTGAAATGGCAAGACAGATCCTTCGTTGAAGGTGATATGGTCTTCATTCGTGTATGTCCAAAGAAGAGTTCCCTATCTTTGGGTGAATGCAAAAAGCTAAGTCCAAGGTATTGTGGACCCTATAAGATTCTCAAGTGCCTAGGGCCTAATGCTTACACACTGTAACTCCCTGAAAACCTAAAAGTTCAAAATGTATTCCACATCAGCCTATTGAAAAAGTATGTGCCTAACCCTAGTCACATGCTTGATGATCAACAAGTTGTAATGCCTAGCGAAGTCCTTGAGCTATGGCCAAACAGAATCCTAGATGTTAGGGAGAGGCATTTGAGATCCAGGATCTTGAGGGAATACCTCATCCACTAGAAAGATTATCCCGAAGAGTATGCCACTTGGATGGATGAATGTACTCTCAACCAACAATAACCCCAGATCTTCTCAAGATGAGGACATCTCGATTCCTCTAAGGGCGAGAGAATGTAATATTTCTACAACAAAATATATAGGACTTAGATCCCGTGCAAAAGCGATTCAAAGAAATCTCCTGCAACAGAAATACTTTGGGCTAAGTGCTCCATCCTCGTGCACTAACAAACGCCAGCCCCGCGTTGTGCATAAGAAATCGTGGCTCAAAACTGTAGTCCATCGCGGGAACTCCCCTTCAAGGGAAAAAGGATAATGAATTATTTGCAAAAAAAAATTAAACTCCCTTCACCCGTTGCATGGCAGGGAGAGGGAGTATGTATTGGAGTGTGGAGGGGCATGGGGAGGAGGGCATGCAACTTGCCACTTGTGTGGCCAACCCCCCACATTTACCCTATATATGAACCCCCCCTCCCCAAGCTTGGGAGGGATTATCTGTGCTGCCCGTTGTGAAGGAGCTGCTCGTCGTCGACCTGGTGCCGCCGCCATTCTGTCCGCACCGCCAGGTTGCTGCCGTTGCCATCTTCATCATCATCATCATCATCATCATCATCATCATCATCATCATCATCATCATCATCATCATCGTCATCTTCACCATCATCACTCCAATTATCTCCCCATCACGTCTCCACATCATATCCCTATTTCTTCCAGAACCTTGAGAAGCTTCTATTGAAGCTTCTCTAGGCCAAGTTCACCCACGGCCTCCCGGTTTTTTTTTCTAGACCGTGTCTTGCAAGGCCCGTTTCTTGCGTAGGGAAGAAGATCTCGGGCAGTAGCAACTTCCAAACTCCTAAGGGAGCGAAGGGAGAGTTGCTGAATCAAAATTTACTTCGTCAATGGCTCCTAAGCAAAAGTCGAGAGGAGCGCACGGGGGAGCTTCCACCCAAAGAACGAGAGTGGACAGCACCCCGATATTGAATGCCCAGGTTCCCAAAAATATCCCGGTATGGAAAGGATGCATAAAGCATGTTTAAATTCACGTAGGGAAGCTTAAATGCATTGGAGACTCTATATACCTGTTCGATTTACAAAGTTCAATTGCATGACTAGTACTTGCATTTGCTTGCACTTCCAGGGTCAAGGGTAGTCGCATTTTTGAACATAGGATGCATAAGTTAAAAGATGAAATTGTGCTAAGACCATGTTCTTGTCCCATCTCGCAAAGGATAGGACATATAACACATAAAAAACTTATGTAATAAATTCCCGGTTGTGTCTCGTGTATAAGGTAATCGTAGATGGTCATTAAATGATGTCTAACTAGTTGCAATGAAAGGAAAAGATTTATGAACTTTGGCAATAAATCATATATTATGCAATTCGCATGCAATAATAGTTACATTTTAGGTTGAGATAAGTGATAAAGAAGGATTAAATCAGTGATGTATCCATTGGCATCTGGTCATGAAAGAATGATGCATCCATGCATAGAGTTCCTTTATCAAAGTTTGAAATTGGAAAATGATGCATCTTCATTAAAATACTAAAGCTTTGAATTCGATCATCAACATAGGGTTTATAAGAAATAGCTCTGAATGTCAATCATTATAGTATAGGGCAAGGAAAAGAAAGATCCTATAGTTGCATAAAGGCAAAAAGGTATATGGTCGTCAAATTGCATGGAATGATACATCTCACTCATCTTGCAGTTACTTACATCTTTAGGGAAAGTACTTGCAAGTTTAGAAGAAAGTATTTGCATCTTTAAAGGGAAGATCATCTTTAATCATGGGTTGGTTAGATTGACTAAGTAATTCGCATGTGATTGAGTAGCTTACATGAAATTCATAAAGATAGGATTAGTTAGCATATGACGGTCACCTCAATGCGCTAGGTAGGGTTGAGCTATCATAAAATTTTGCTTAGTATCACACTTGGGATGCCGATTTAATATTTTTGATCTTAAAAGTTCTACCCACATTCACGAAATATTAGGGTTATCATATCGCCTGTGTAAGAATGATCTAGGGTTCTCACCCTAAGGATCAATTGACCAAATGCTAGACCTCCGCAAGGAATTTAGGAACCCTAGGGCCGAAACATTTATCAACCTAGTGGGGTTAGGGTTTTGGACTAGGTCAATAGGACTCCCAAGCCCTATATCTTGATCACAGGTATTCTTGATCAAGGAATATCGTATGATGAGAAAAATAATCCCACAAGTTAGGTGCTGACACCTATCTCATGCAACATGCCCGCAAAGTGCTATGCTCTTGCGACTAAATCACAAGCTAGTACCGCTACACCTTAGATCAAGGTTGGTGAACTCTAATTACAAATTAACTTCTCTAAGAATTGAGTAGATGCCCTACTACAACACTCCCTCTTGGGAACTGTCTTGTCAAGTTTAGGGCAATGGTGAATTACCAAGAAGCATTTTGACCAACCAAAATAGGATGCCCCGATCGTCTAGGAGCTATTCAACTATAATATAAGGAAACCTAAGGTAGTGACAATTTGGATCAACAGGGTATAAACCCTAACCCAAGGAAAAAGGGTAAACAAGCAACCCAGCTTGCTAAACCTTGGGATCTTGCCAAGTCATGATTGATCTAGGATCGATGCTGGAAGTATTCGGGGAGAAGGAATCACACCTTAGCAGTTGGCCGTACGAACGATCACTGGAATGCTCATGATTGTACACTTAGGTGCGTTGTTTGTACTTCTTTGCTCAAGGAACTAATTTAGGAAAAACAACTAATGCTTCAAGTTAAAGTCCTGGAGGGAGAGGCAGTATCAGTTACGTTTGACTGTCTACCTGACCCTTTCCAAGGGGGTTGTTAGCCGTGCCACGTACGTGGACCGAACCCACCACAAGAGGTCTCTCTGTGGGTGCTTCTTGGAGTAGGAGGACGCTTGGGTGCCAGGGGAGGCTCTGGCCGTAAATTCCTTGCCTCCGGATCCTGCACAAGAGGCCAACATGACTTGAGATGGGATCTCGAGGCCCGTATACTAGTCAACCGGCGGAACTTGGAATAGCGATCCCTGAGGATTGCTGGGATAGCCTTCGGGGAGGTTATTTGATGTATTCCAAAGACTATGATAAATGAATATCAAATGTTGAAAAGGAACTTGCTTGACATTGTTTTTCTATGTTAGTTCTTAAGTTACATGAAGGAACCAGTGTTTAATTGGTTAATTAAGGAAGTTGTTTTTTCTTGTCAAAATAAATGTGGTAGGTAATTAGATAACTAAGCAACCCGAGGAAAGTGCGGTGGATGTGACTCTGGGTCCGTCCTACGGAAGGGTGGTCCCAGTTGGCCATGAACTTTTCTCAAAGGAATTGACAGCGAGGTAACAATGACCTAGAATCTATAGAGCTAGAGTCCCAATTTATGTTGTCTTAGGGGAATAGAATGGGACTATGCCTTACGTCTAGAGAGGTCGAGCTCCGCATCCCTCTTGTTTTCCATTCTCCTTGAACCAAGTGCAGTATAAATCCGCTTTGATCCTGATGTTTCTGTGCAAAATGGTTCATCTGGGGCTCGACGTTAGCTACCTCCTAGGAACTTGACTATTAGGAAAATCCTGAGTCCTAAGTGGGAACGGCCAAGAGCTTCCGCTTCGTGGCAGACTCGGGAAGATCTTGAACGCAAACCCCGTGACATTCCTTGTGAGTGCCGGGCGCAGCTTTCTAGACTCTCTTCCCGATAGGCTGCTAAGATGTGTCCTAGAAGTGGACGAGGGGAACACGTTACACCTTGAGGTAAAGGCACCAACTTTTATGTGTCATTATCTGTAAGTGTAGAAATTTCTTTATCCATATCATGATCCCAATACTCATTACCCACTCAATTCTCAAAACAAGTGGGTCCCACATCCTACACAACCTTAGCCATGTATGCATAGTGATGAGCTACATAGCTATCATATGTCAACTACTACATTGGCTTTCTTACTCTACTTGACATCCATGGACCTAGATCACTACGATGTGCTTTATTATCATCTTATCCCTTTCACACACTAGGTTTTTTAATAGACGAAATCCTAAACTCCTCATCCAAGCTTTGCTCAAAGCCATCTGAATCAGCATCAATATGAGAGAAACCTAATGATGCATTTATCATAATAGGTGACTCCCCAATTCTCTTTACCTTTTCTCAATATCTTTGATATGCTTGATGGAGTAACATGTGACCTGAACCCACCACTCCAAGTTCTATCAAGAGAACCATGACTAGGAGACTCTTCTAGTTCACTCAATGTCTGTGAGACTACTAACTTGTTTTTTGAACATCTATACGCTCATGCTCATCAACCCCAACTGTATTCTATACATTAATATATTAGCTACTCATTTCATTAAAAATAACATCCTTGCTAACTCTTAGCTCATGTATAATAGGGTTATAATATCTATTTCCCTTTTGCTCAAGAGAATATTCAACAAATACACATTTTTCTACTTTGGGATCAAATTTATTATGCAACTCATAAAAAATATGCACATAAGCAATACATCCAAATACTTTTAGATGGGACAGATTTGGCTTTCTATCTGTAAACTTCTCTTTAGGTGTCATACCATATATAACAATAGTGGGTGTCATGTTCAACTGCTTCATCCCAATAGTAATGAGGCAAGTTTCTTTCTATCATCAAGCACAAGCCACCTCTGTAGTATGCATGTTTTTTTTTCTTAGCAACTTCATTTTGCTACGAATAATATCTACATGCATACTATCTCTGTATAACTTTTTTTTTTGCAACAAATCAGAAAACACATTGAAGAGATATTCTCCCCCCCCCCCCCCCCCAAACCATCAAACCCAAGGTATTTAATATAAACCCTATCTTCGTCCAAACCAAAGCCTTAAAGCTTTTAAAGTGAGTGAAAACCTCACTTTTCTCATGTATAAAGTAAACCCATACTTTACAAATATGATTATTAATGAAGGAAACATAATATTTGTAACCACTCAAAGTAGCACTCTTTGTATGATCTCACACATCAAAATGCATCAATTCAAGTGGCTTCTTGTATACATGCTTTTTATGTGGAAACACATGTCTCACTTACTTTTCAATTGACATACTTCACATAGTTTATGCATCCCATAAACCTTAAACTTGGGCAAGCCATCCAGAATCTATTTTGACTACATTTCTTTCAACCATTGTATATTCACATGACCAATTCTCTTATACCAAATTTCAATACTAGCCACAACACCTAAACCTTGTGCAAACATGACAGCATCCATTTCAGGTAGACTTACATCAAGAGTAAACAATCTACTAGCACTTTTCCCTTTTGCATCTAGCCTATAATCATTTTTGAGATCTTCTACATAATAACCGTAAGATGTAAACTAAAGCAGCAATCCGTGTTCTACCATCTAACCAACAGAAACCAATTTTTTTGTAATATTTGGTACATGCAACACATCAGTCAAGTACTTAGTTTTATCATCCTAAATACTCAAAGGAACATTTTCAATGAGTTTCAACATGAGAAATGGAGTGATTTGTATCATCACCTATCTACACATAGCGTGGAGACTCTGGACTACACATCTCTCTAAACCACTCTCCATGAGAAGTCATGTGGTTAGAGGCACCTATGTCTATATATCATATATCATTTTTCAATGAAACATCAACAGTCATAGTATTCATAAAGTGCTACATAACAAATAATTATTCACTTTTTTCGTCATTGTTTGGGCTGCTAGATGCATAATTGCCTTGCTATTTTTTCCATTTCTAATTTTGGCCTTCTTTTTTAATAATTTTTTAGAAATTTGGTATGTTTTACCACAATGCCAATACTCTCTATTATCACCAAAATTTTGGTGCCTATTAAAAGATACAATTTTTCCTCTTTCACTTTGCCTCTACCTTTTCTAGTAGATTAAAACATCCGTTCATACTCATTTTTTCTTGAGAAGAAGAGGAATCCAAGACGAGGTTCTTCCCCTCAAGTATTAACATAGAAATCAAGTCTATAAAATCGGGGATACCATTCCTCATAATCATAGATGACTCGAAACTCTTGTATTCATCTCCAAGTCCATCTAACCATACATTCACAATATCATCATCATCAACTACCACACTAATAGATCCAAGAGCTTCCATAATACTCTTAATATTTAAGGCATAATCATTGATGGTGGATAGGTTCTGTGTTTTCACTTGGTTCAAATCTGACTTGAGATGCAAATTTTTGGCCTTTGTGTTTACTTCAAACAACCTTCCCAGATTCTTCCATGTAACAATGGGGGTATCACATTTCTGCAAATAGGCCATCACACTATGTATGACACTAACAAATAGCCAATATATGACTTTACTTTGTGTCTGCTTCCAATCTTTCTTAGCATTTACATGTTATGCAATAGCATTTTATAGAGGAACTTTGGGTGCTACTACCATGTCTCCTTCAATGTAATTACAAACACCTTTACCCTTCAAGAAAATTGTTATCTTGAACTTCCATACCAAATAATTTTTTTTATCAAGCTTCTCACACTGAGGACAATCTAATTGAAGTTGTTAGACATTTTGACAAAACAAACAACTCGCAAAAAACTGCAACCAAAATGTCTAACAACTTCAACCAAATTGTTAGCGAGTGTAAAATATTACACGGTGCAGCGAACAGAATCTGAGAAAGAGATAGAGAGTACACAACAGATAAGAGGAGCATTAGTAAATTCTTTAACTCCAAATAGCTGATACAAAGATGGCTCTGTCCACCCGTGCGCTTTCACTGTGTGAAGCTTAGATGGCGATCTAGACAGAAGATAGGTGAAGAGCTTAAGGCTAGCTGGAACAACAACTCTGACTGGGTGAAAGATGAGTCATCGATGGCTATGAAGGGATTTAGCTTTTATAGCCTGTGAAGGCCATAAGGTCGGCCTGACCGACCGACCTACCATATGAGCCTCCACTAGTCGACCAGGCAATATTCCAAGGAATATTCCCTTTACCATTGGGCCGGGGGCGCTGCCCCCGGACCCCACAATAGGGGCCCCTTTTAACTCCCATACCCCGCAACTTGATGTAATGCACCTCGAGTTGCTACCAGCTTAACCACTCCGTCTAACCCAAAGATTAGACCCACAACGGTCACGTTTTTGCCATCCGGTCACATAGACCTCATCTGATATACAAGTCAGGACTCAACCAATGCCCGGGCTCACATTTGGCTTCTCCTCATAATGGGAGCCTTACAACTTTGAGCACCATGGATCATTGGTAGCACCTAATGAGGATGGGGCATTGATCATATCTAACAGCGAGATTCTACATGGAAGTTCAGGATGACAAATTTCTTAAATGATAAAGGTATTTCGAATTACATTGAAGGAGACATGGGAGTAGCATCTGAAGTTCCTCTATGAAATGCCACTGTAGAACAAGTAAAGGCTAAGAAAGATTGGGAGTAGACACATATAAAGTCATGCATTGGCTATCTTCCACCATTGTCACAGATAGCATGATGGGCCATTTACAATATTTTTATATCCTCATTATTACGTGAAAGAATCTATCAAGGCTACTTGAAGTAAACACAAAATCCAAAAGGCTGCACCTCAAGTTAGAGATGAACCAAGTGAAAAGAGGAAACCTATCTATTAATGATTATGTCTTGAAGATCAAGAGTATTTTGTAAGCTCTTGGATCTATCAGTGTGGTAGTTAATGATGATGTTGTTGTGCATGATGCATGCTTAGATGGACTTCAAAGATGAATACAAGAGCTTCAACTCATCTATGAATACAAGGGATGATATTCCTGATTTTGTAGAGTTGATTTCTATACCGATACGTGAGGAGAATAATCTTGGCTTGGATTCCTCTTTCTCAAAGCAATAACAATTTTGAACATGTAGTTTACTCTATTAAAAAAGGTAGATGTTATTGCAGAGGCTAAGGTGATAGTTGTGGTCAAGGTTATGATGCACAACAAAATAGAGGAGGACAATCCTGAGAAAGGGGGAGTCAAAGAGGGCAAATTACAGATTCTAATAGGAAACAAAATTTTAGTGATTGATAGTAGAGAGTATTGGTATTGTGGTGAAAAAATGTCACATTTCTAAAAATTGCTTTAAAAAGAAGGCTAAAATTAGAAATGAAAAAAAAAACAACAAGACAATTATGCATCCAATAGTAGCATAAACAATTGTAATATAAGTGAAACTTTGTTTGTTATGCATCACTTTATGAATATTATGACTAATGACGGTTTTTTAAAGAATGATGTATGATATGTAGACTAAGTACCTCTCAGAGATGACTTTGTGTGGAGAGCTATTTAGAGAGATGCACAGTCTAGAGTCACCAGGCTATGTAGAGATAGGGGATGATATAGCTCACCCCATTACTCGTCTTGAAAATATTTATTTGAGTATGTAGGATGGTAAAACTAAGTACTTGGCTGATATATTGCATCTACCAAATATTACAAAAATTTTGGTTTCTATTGGTCAAATGGTAGAACAAGGATTGGAGGTTTGGCTCACATCTAATGGTTGTAATATAGAATGTCTAAAAAATGATTGCAAGTTGATTGCAAAAGGGAAATGTACTAGTAGATTGTTTCTTCTTGATGTAAGTCTACCTAAAATGGATGTCATATTTGCAAAAGGTTCAAGTGTTGTGGCTAATATTGAAATTTGGTATAAGGGAATTGGTCATGTGAATGTACTGTGGTTGAAAGAAATGTAGTCAAAACAGATTGTGGATGGCTTGCCCAAGTTTAGGGTTTATGGGATGCATAAACTATGTGAAGCATGTCAATTTGAAAAGTAAAAAAGACATGTGTTTCCACATAAAAAAACATGTCAATTTGGAAAGTAAGCAAACATACATTTTCACATAAAAAACATGTATGCAAGAAGACACTCAAATTGATACATTCTAATGTGTGGAATCCTACAAAGACTACAACTTTGAGTGGTTGCAAATATTATATTTTCTTCATTAATGATCATACTCGCAAACTATAGGTTTACTTTATGCATGAGAAAAGTGAGGTATTCACTTACTTTAAAAGCTTTAAGGCTTTGGTTGAGAAGAAGACATGGTTGCATATTAAATGCCTAAGGTCTAATGGAAAGGAAGAATATCTCTCTAATGAGTTTTCTGATTTTTTGTAGAAAAGTGGTATATAGAGCCAGTATACATATAGATATACTCTATAGCAAAATGGAGCTACTAACTTAAAAATTAGGCATATTACAAAGGTTTCTTGTGCATTGATGATAGAAAAAAACTTGGTTCATTACTCTTAGGCTGAAGAAATTGATACTACTATATACATTATGAGCAAGACGCCCATTGATGATATACATGGTGAAGGGAGGTGAGCCTTGAAGTGGAAGCATGGAGCAAAAGTAAGAGCTATGGTGGAAAGAGCAAAAGCAAGAGCGAGAGAGAGAGAGAGAGAGAGAGAGAGAGAGAGAGAGAGAGAGAGAGAGAGAGAGAGAGAGAGAGAGAGAGAGAGAGAGAGAGAGAGAGAGAGAGAGAAGATGTGGAAACTCCAACAGTCATAATGTGTGACCGGCCTTCCCTTTATTCAAATGTCACTGAAAGAATAAAAAATGAAGTGACATTGATGGGCATCCACCACCTACAATGTACAGGTGTGTAGGTATGTGGGTATTGTTAATATAACTAATACACGAGTAGCTAGGCATAGGTGCCTTTATCCACAACAACCTCTCACTTAAAGGTGAATGTGTAACTGGTGTGAGGAGAGAACAAGGAAAAGTAACAAATTACAAATGTACATAAGTACAATAGGATGAGAAAAGATGTCATTTCATCCAATGCCCATCAACTTCCTAAGGAAGGCAAAAGGCTCTACTAAGAGACTTCTAGTGAGCAGATTTGTAGGATTTTGGTCAATTGAGATCTTGGTAAGATCAATGGACTTGTCCTCAAAGATTGCTAAAATAAAGTGGTAATGCACCTCTATGTGCTTCTTCTTTACATGAAAAACTAGATTCTTGGCCAACTAAATAGAACTCATAGAATCCAAATGCAATGTAGAGACCACATTAATAATGCTCAAGTTTTCCCTACCACTAGAGATCCTCCTTGTAAGTCTGACTGCAACATACTCTACCTCTATAGTAGATAGGGATGTGCATTTCTACACCTTGGACATCCAAGAAACAACGCCTCTAGCAAAGGTGAAGACATATCCAGAGGTGACTTTCTATTGTCTGCTTATCTTACATAATCAAAGTCAGTGTATCCCATGACTCCTATATCTTGGCCACCATAACAGATGCACATAGCTGATGTGCCCTCCAAGTATGTCATGATATCCTTGACAACATCCTAATGCCGTCTACTAGGTGTAGCCATATAGCGTGCCACAACTACCACTACAAATGCTATATGAGGATGAGTGGCTATCATGGCATACATCAAACTATTCACTATGGATGCATAAGGGATCTTGGCCATCTCAACTTCTACTCATTAGAGTGCAAAAAATCGGCATGACTAACCTTCACATGAGAAGGTAAAGGATAGCCATTAATAGGCTTAACAACCTACATATGAAACTGCTCAAGGAACTTTTGGATGTACTCCATTTGTGACAAATAGAGGAGCTCCTTTAGAGGAGCGATCACGCATAATGTGCATCGCAAGAATATGTGAGGCCTGTCTCCCATGTCCTTTATCTCAAAACTTTTCTTGAGATAACCTTTCAAGGAATCTAGCTTATCACGAGCGCTTCTAGCAAATCAACATATCATCCACATAGAGGATCAAAATCATAAGGTTTCCATCACAAGCCTTCTTTGTGTATGAACATGAATCCATATCACTATGGAAATATCCCTATAAATGAGTAAAATTATCAAGCTTGTGGTACCATTCGCTAGGTGTCTACTTAAGGCCATAAATACGATTTCACAATCTACACGCTAGGTGTTTCCTACTATATTCTACAAAGCCCTTAGGCTACTCCATCATACAAGTCCCCATGAAGGAAAGTCGTCTTGACATCCATTTGCTGATAAAGATCCAAGTCAAGCTATACAACCAAAGGTAGTACCAAGCTAAGTAGTCATCTTCACAACAAGTCAAAAGACTTCAACAAAGTCCACACCATGTTCTTGCTTGAAGCCCTTAGCAACCAATCTGGCCTTCTATCTTAGCTTAGGGCATCCATGGATACTTTTCAACTTGTACACCCACTTGCATGGCAAAGCATGCTTGCCACTAGACAAAGGAACCAAATTCCATATATGATATTTTTGCAATGAGTCATACTCTAGCTGTATGATATTTTTGCAGTGAGTCATACTCTAGCTGCATGGCCCTCTCCTAAGAGTGACTATCACCTCTACACATGGGCTCATCAATAGTAATAGACTCACTAGTATTTGTCACCATAACATAATCCATAAAGGGCTCAAACCACACAAGTTGTCATCTATCTCTAGTAGATATCTAGCTATGGGGCCTATACATCTTGTGAAGCATCAGGGACCTAGGCCAGTGGGGCATCAGCTGATATTCTAGGCTATCTAGATAGTTGTATGGTAGTAGGGGGCTCCTTTTGAAATATCACCCTTCTTCCTGCATACCTCAACAACATGTTCAGGCTACTTATGCATTTTCTCCTCATGGAAAACATCGTGAATGCGGATAACCTTCTGAGCCTATAGATCCAATAGGCAATAGCCCATCTCACTTACATTCCAATAACCAAGAAAGATGCATTTCCTAGACTTAGGATTCAACTTATTGTGCTTGTCCTTAGATACATGTTATAAAGTCTCACAATCAAAGAAATGCAAATGAGCATAGGAGGGAGGTTTTCGAGACCATACCTCCTCTGTAAGCTGATAGTCAAGAGGTCAGGACATGGGGAGGATTGATTTATCAAGTGTACATTAGTAATTATTACATATGGTATGACACATAAAAAATACATCCAAATAATTTCATATGGGACAAATTTGGCTTTCTACTCATAAACTTCTCTTTATGTGTCAAACCATGTGTTTACGAGTAGAAAGCCAAATTTGTCCCATACGAAAGTTTTTGGATGTATTTCTTATGTGCATATTCCTAATGAGTTGCACAATAAATTGGATCCCAAAGAAAAAAAAATGAGTTAGTGAGATGTTGTTTTCTATGTAATTAGTAGCTAGTATAGTAATGTGCAGAATAAAGTAGGGGTTGATGAGTATGAGAGTGGGGCTATGTAGAAAATAGGTTAGCAATTTCATAGACATTGAATGGACCACAAGAGTCTTCTAGTCATGGTTCTATTGATAGACATTGAAGTAGCAGATTGAGGTCATAGGTCACTCCACCAAGTACGTCACATATGTCAAGAAAAGGTAAAGAGAAAGTTGGGGCTTATTTGTAGTGAATACACCATTCTTCCTACTCACAAGTTTCACTGTAATCAAAGATTGCAACCCTACTAGCCTCAAGAGCATCCTACAACTATAACCCAAGGCAAATTGAGCAAGGTGGAAGAGTTTCTTACACATTTCTCACTTTCTTACTTTCATGCTCCAACACCTTCACCTTATCCTTAAATCGAGCTTCGTGAAACCATGGCATAGCTCTAATACCATGAAAACAAATAGGAGGGGATAGACGTAAAGGACCCAAGAGCACACACACAAAACAATGGAGACTTGAGCACACAAAGGGATAGGAATGAAATATTTTCTTATTCTTCCACACAAAGAACTAAGTCTACAATATGATAAAAGACTAATATAAAAGTATCACAACATATGTACATGTGGTCTTTAAGTGTGAACCTGCTAAGGAAAGAAGAGGTAGTACTATGAATGCTCCATAACCAAGGATGGACTACATGGGTATAATTGAGTTGTAGAATCACTGGCACATCCTCATGGAGTTCTCATGTCGGTCATCTAACATACGAGTGAATAATATATTGCCACATCACCAAGATACGTAGTGGATGTTAGCTCATGTAGAGCTCCACATCTCAACACTCTTAACCAATTCATCTATCACATCATCTTTTATAGGAATAGATGTAAAAATGAGTTGGTTACCTGCAGTTACTTTGCTTGAAGATGAAGACATAGGCCCAACATGCAACTTGGCTCTTCTTCTTTGTCTTTAATAAGCATAGAGACATCATTTTTAATATCTTGCCACTTAATTTTTAATCCCTTCAATCCATACTTAGTACTTTTATCCTCTATAAATAGATCTTCTAGGCTCAATTTCAATGCAAGATTAGTCAACTACAAAAATAACTATCATCCAACTAACCATACACGTGCTCAAACTCATATGAAAGCTCTATTTTGTATCCAATTCTTTACTGGGTTTTGCAACCTACTCCATAAAAGTCCTATGAGTAACCAATCCTACATCTTCTACTATGAAATACTCTTCCTTCAAAGCTTTCTTAAATTCATCCCATATAGTCTCTTTTACATAAAGCTCATTTATATGTGGCTTCAACTCATGGACTAAAAGTTACACAAAAGACTCGATCATGTTGTGTGTAGGGATGCCAATGAAATATAGTTTTTTTGTATACACCTTCAAGTAATTGGAAATGTTTTGATCATCAGACAATTCGGCCTAGATTTCAATAATTTGTAGTTCTTTGATCATGATGGATTCATGCTTTACAAAATACTGCTCTATTTGTTGTTATTGTTGTTGCTCCAAATACATGGTAAATGTCTATAATAATTGCCTAATGTCATTTTGATGAACCTAAATGTGTAGCATCTTCTATATTACAAATCTCTTCCTTCGATCTTTCACATGAAATTCACCAAAGCTAGAGTGTTTGTCATGCATGGCTGAAAGCCATTGGAACTCGATTAAGAAGTGACAACAGCATGAAGAAAAGAAAATCTGATGAGAAAGAAGACAAGAAGCAATAGAATACAAAGAGATAGATGAAACCCAACTATAGATTATATTTCTCATAAGAGCTGAAGCTTAATCTCTGTAATTATAAGATCTATATAAATAATATAAATCTGAGGCTATGGCTCATAGAAAACCTGATTTGATTCAATCTCTATGATTTAATGTCTAGCATGCATAGTATCAAGCATCAAATAGTAGATCTGAGGCTCAAAAGTAGGCTTAAAATTGTATTAGAACAGTTCCATCCAAAAACTAGCCCATATAGAATAATAATATCCTATTTTGAAGCTTCAAAAATCCCTTCTTTTAGCCCAAAAATATATGTTAATCTACTACAACAATAGAATAAGAACATCCCAAAATAGTTTATACAAAATCCCAATTTAGGACAATAAAATCCATAATTCATTTTAGATTCAAGGTTGATCAATACATTTCCTACAACAATTATAATAGATAGCATGTTTGCTCTATTCAAATTAGTCAAGTAGAGTCTTAGAGATCATTAATCAGTACTTTGTATGCACACAAAAAGCATCCACAAGACTTCCTGAGTGCTTGTCCCCTATCCATTATGCTTTTTTCGCTTGTTGAACAAAGAGATAAAGAGCAATAGAAAAGCACCCAAAAAATACATTGGAATTCAAGGGTGCATGCCTCATCTCATATACATTATAAAAAACACTCAAAATTTGATCAAAAGTTACTGGAATGTCCACTTTGTTATCCAAGATTAAGTATTTATCCCTTTACAATCATGATGAGGTGTGAACCCACTTCAAACTTCATGACAATTAATTATAGATAGTAGAAATGTAGCATAGATATAGGCAAACCACATCCATAAGCACTGGCTAAGAGATAGTTCTACCAAAATTCCCATAAGTTTTCCAACTATTGGATATAGAACCACATGACACCATATGGGTCGTGACTTGTGCGCATATGTGCACATCTATGGCACTAGTTGTATTATGCCATGTAGATAAATGGAGGGATACTAATGTATTTTGTGTTATTGTGACTAGATTATTAAATAGAGTTATGAAAAATAAAATATTTTATTTTATATTTTTGTGAGCACATTATTAGATGGAGTTATATGGAATAAATATTTTAAAGGAACACCTTTTAGTGTGTATGAGCATGGAATTATTGTATTTTTGGGGTACTCCCTAGCACAAGGATATTGTATACATATATGTACAATCTATTTATTTGGATATAACTACATATAAGGCATAGAGGGATTGATTGTTTTTTGTAAAGTTAGAATAGATTTATTAGAGTAGAAGTTAGAAAATATTAGGCCAAAATCAAGGTGTTCATAAAAAGAAAGCAATATCCCAAAAAAGGGATGCTTTTCAATTATTTTTTAGCATAAAAATCTCAATACAAATCCATAAATGCATCACACATACATGGGGAGATTGGTCCGGGGTCCTCATTATATATAAACACTCTATATCATGTGTGTTTAATACAAATTTAAGAATATCCTTATTTGTGCATGTTCCCTATATTAAACACGCCCCTTTTCTATTCATTCTATGAATAACCCATTTATATGGCCCCTTATATATATAGAATGTATGAAAAATATGTTTAGAAAATTCCTTATGTTGGATCCACATGTTACACACATGTTTTTGAGTGAACATCCCAGGGAGCCTTGTATCTAATCTTGTGTCATGCATGCTTTCTTTTTTTCCTCTCTCTCTTACAAATTGCAATTTGTGCTTTATTCAATTTTCAGTTAATTTGTGCAATTTGTATGGTGAAGGACTACAACACAAGGAAGTCCAACGCAAAGTACAACTAATCATAGATAATTATCTCTATAAACAAGCCTTCTTACTCCTTATTAATCTCTAATTTATGATCTACTCATATGGTATGCTCCATTGCCAAAATCCAATTCCTATCGATATCCATAATGATCCATAGCATAATCATGAAGTATATAAGTTGGTTTGAAGCCAATTTGGTCAGTATATGTGTCATGTATGACCACACAAGAATACAAAAGTTGTAGACAAAATGTGGGCTATGCATAAGAAATTGCAAGTATACAGGATGTATAATCTTTTTTTTTGTTTATGTTGATTATTATGTTTTTTTTTCTTAAACCTAGTAATCTTTTCTCTAATCTATTTCCATTCTCTCAAACCAATTCCTTTCGATTCACCTTTCTAAACTAGTTAGGTAGTTTTCATAAGACTATCCTTTCCTAGAAGGAGAATAGAACTCAATCCTTCGAAGTAATCATGGCCTTTCTAATCACCCATCCTATAAGGACATAAAGAAACCAATGATTATTGTGGGAGTTTCTATTGATCCTAGTAATGAAAAAAATATGTTGGGGCTTTACAAGCTTAATGGCAAGGCATTGAGAGAGCTCTTATTCATGCAATAGCTATCATACACTCATGGCTCATCCATCTCTCATATAAAATCTGGTAACCCAGGCACTCTTGATTCCACTTTTGAATGAAAAGTTCCAATTGTAACCCATAAGGATGGACCTAAATTTGGATTCCTAATTTGATGAGGCCCAATAATCCTTAGAATAACACAGGGTTTGTCACCTAAGCACTCTCTCGAGTCCACTCCACAACAAAAGAATCTAGCTATAACCCATAAGGATCAATCCGGTTTCTAATTCGATGCTAAGGTCACCTATCCTTGAGCCATTATATTTGTAAATAAACTCAAATCGAAGCATATTAATGCTACACTTGGCTCATAGTAAGTGAAAAAAGAGGGGAAGCAATGTGTGTTAACCCTTCTACCAAGGGTATAATCTCAACTCAAGTCCCCTAAAACAACACTGATCTAAGCAAAATGCTTAGTTTTGCCTTCAAAAGCCCAAAAATGCCAAAAAAAAATGGTGATGTGAGCAATGCATGATGTCCTAGACACCAAGTGCATGAATGGGCATGACAATAATACATTTTTTGCTTTTTAAGGCAAAATTAAGCACTCTAGCCTATCAAATCACAAATTTTTAAAAATTTCCCTATACTTGGTCTCTTGTATGACACATGCTAACTTGTCATTCAGTAAAGAAAATGATTAGCTAGACCATTACCTCGATATTCAATTGCACATTCTACTTAATTGTCGAGTATTCAATTGACGTGGAAAATTTAGTCATTATTCCTGTAACAAGTGGGATACACATCGACTAGGGTTTAGACACCCAGTTACACTGCCCGAGGTATATAAGGTGTAAGAGCCCCAGATTAGGGCAACTAGTTATTATCAAGATCTTAATCTTCACCTTCATCTCCTGCTTCCATGGCTTCCTCCTTCCTTCCCTCCTCTTTTCTCTCTTTCTCTCTCCTCTTCTAATTTTCTTCCTTCTTCTTCTTCTTGCTCTCTTTCTCTCTCTTCAACTCTTCTCCTCTCTCCTCTTAGCTTCTTTCATTACAAGTGGTATTAGAGCTTTAGGCTTTGGTCCTTTTCTCATTTCCCCTTTCTTCATTTTCGAATCCCAAAAACCCTATTTACTTAGCTTATAGGTACAGGTACAACAAGAAGGACTGCAGTTAACTTTAGCTTTTTGGAGCAAGCAAGAGCTATGGATGGAGAGACTCAGACATATCTGGAGGTAAAATGGTTAAAATAGCAAGTCTTCACTTCTTTTAATGTAGATCTTAGGGATCCCTAACCAAGTTTAGAGTCCCAAGGTAGGGTTTGAAGAGGGCAAAACCTCAATTACTTTTTTTCTCCAGCTCTCTCTCTCTCTCTCTCTCTCTCTCTCTCTTCTCCTGCAAGTTGCCATGGCTGCCAGCCCAAAGAAACCCCAAGATATGGCCTAAGGTTTCTCCCCAACATCAACCAACCCCAGAACACCATCCTTAACCCCTCAAGTTGCTAATCAAGTAGTGGGTTGGGGGAATTGTTGCCCCAAAAGGCCTACAAGGCAGCCCCCACAATTTGCGGTGCATTTTGCACTGGTTGCCCTACCTTCCCTTAGCCCTCCTACCCTTCTCCTCCTATTGCCTTGCCCTCCTTGTCACTCTAGGGCACTAATTCAGCATATTTCCCTCACCCCCCTTGGCACTCTTGCTCCCAAAATTCAGCCTCCAAGGTGGACAACAGCTAGACAATTTGGGATAAGTTTGAGGTAGCCATTGATTCTTCAAGCTGAAGCCATCTCTGACCCTGAGAGCTCAACCAATCACAATCCCTTGAGCCCTCATGTTGCCCTGCCCTCCCTACCAGTCTAGGGCACTGATTCAACATATTTCCCTCACCCCCCTTGGCACTCTTGCTCCCGAGATTCACCCTCCTAAGTGGACAGCATGGATAGTTTATGATAAGTTTGGGGTAGCCATTGATTCTTCAAGCTAAAGCCATCTCTGACCCTGAGAGCTCAACCAATCACCATTTTACCTCCAGATATGTCTGAGTCTCCAGCCCTTGAGCCCCTCACTCTAAACTTGGTTAGGGATCCCTAAAATTTGCATGAAAAGAAGTGACGACTTGCTATTTTAACCATTTTACCTCCAGATATATCTGAGTCTCCAGCCATAGCTCTTGCTTGCTCCAAAAAGCTGAAGTTAACTGCAATTAACTGCAGTCTTTCTTGTTGTACTTGTACCTGTAAAACTAGGGTTTTTGGGATTCGAAAAGGAAGAAAAGGGAAAGGAGAAAAAGACCAAAGTCTAAAGCTTTGATACCACTTGTAATGAAAGAAGCTGAGAGGAGAGAGGAGAAGAGCTGAAGAGAGAGAAAGAGAGCAAGAAGAAGAAGGAAGAAGACTAGAAGAGGAGAGAGAAAGAGAAAAAAGAGGAGAGAATGAAGGAGGAAGCCATGGAAGTAGGAGATGAAGGTGAAGAGTGTCTAGGACATCATGCATTGCTCACATCACCATTTTTTTTGGCATTTTTGGGCTTTTGAAGGCAAAACTAAGCACTTTGCTTAGATCAATGTTGTTTTAGGGGACTCGAGTTGAGATTATACCCTATTGGTAGAAGGGTTAACACACATTGCTTCCCCTCATTTTTCACTTACTATGAACCAAGTGTAGCATTGATATGCTTTGATTTAAGTTGACTTACAGATATAATGGCTCAAGGATAGGTGACCTTAGCATCGAATTAGAAACCGGATTGATCCTTATGGGTTATAGCTAGAACCTTTTGTTGTGGAGTGGACTTGAGAGAGCACTTAGGTGACAAACCATGTGTTATTCTAAGGAGTATCAAGCATCATCAAATTCGGAATTCAAATTTAGGTTGATCCTTATGGGTTACAACTAGAACTTTTCATTGGGAAGTGGAATCGAGAGTGCCCGGGTTACCAGATTTTATATGAGAGATGGATGAGCCATGAGTGTATGGTAGTTATTGCATGAATAAGAGCTCTCTCAATGCCTTTCCATTAAACTTGTAAAACCCCAACATATTTGTTTCATTACTAGGATCGATAGAAACTCACACAATAATCATTGGTTTCTTTATGCCCTTATAGGATGGAGGATTAGAAAGACCATGATTACTTTGAAGGATTGAGTTCTATTCTCCTTCTAGGAAAGGGTAATCTTATAAAAACTATCTAACTATTTTAGAAAGGCAAATCGAAAGGAATTGGTTTGAGATAATGGAAGCAAATTAGAGAAAAGATTACTAGGTTTAAGAAAACAAAAATACATAATAATCAATAGAAACCAAAAAAAGATTATACATCCTGTATATATGCAATTTCTTATGCATAGCCCATATTTTGTCTACAACTTTTATATTCTTATGTGGTCATACATGACACATATATTGACCAAATGGGCTTCAAACCAACTTATATACTTCATGATTATGGTATGGATCATTATGGATGTGGATTGGAATGGGCTTTTGGAAGTATTGAGCATATCATATGAGTAGGTCATCAATTAGAGATTAATAAGGAGAAAGAAGGCTTGTTTATAGAGATAATTACCTATGATTAGTTGTACTTTGCATTGGACTTCCTTGTGTTGTAGTCCTTCACCATACAAATTGCACAAATTAACTGAAAATTGAATAAAACACAAATTGCAATTTGTAAGAGAGAGAGGAAAAAAAGAAAGCATGCATGAGCCAAGATTAGATACAAGGCTCCTTGGGATGTTCAATCAAAAACATGTGTGTAACATGTGGATCCAACATAAGGAATTTTCTAAACATAGTTTTCATACATTCTATATATATATATAAGGGGCCATATAAATGGGTTATTCATAAAATGAATAGAAAAGGGGTGTGTTTAATATAGGAGACATTCACAAATAAGGATATTCTTAAATTTGTATTAAACACACATGATATAGTGTTTATATATAGTGAGGACCCCTGACCAATCTCCCCATGTATGTGTGATGTATTTATGGATTTGTATTAAGCTTTTTATGCTAAATAATAATAATTGAAAAGCATCCCCTTTTGGGGATATTGCTTTCTTTGTATGAACACCTTGATTTTGGCCTAATATTTTCTAACTTCTACTCTAACAAATCTATTCTAACTTTACAAAATAACAATCAAGCCCTCTATGCCTTATATGTAGTTATATCCAAATAAATAGATTGTACATATATGTATACAATATCCTTGTGCTAGGGAGTACCCCAAAAATACAATAATTCCATGCTATGAAGCATTCAACCATAATTAAATCATACACACTAAAAGGTGTTCCTTTAAAATATTTTTAAAGCTTTCCCTCTCTGAAGCTCAAGCTCAAGGATAAGTGCGGGAGCCATCCTCATCAGTAGGAGTATTTAAATGCTGAAGTCTTTTTCCATGAATGCCCCAACCAACCGGACTTGATCGATGGAGCAATCGGGCATCATGAGGAGTTATGCCCAGCGGTCTCCCCAAGCATTAAAAAGGTATGCCAACCTGATCTTAATCTCTCGAATTTAGCCATTTGCTGAGCTTAATCTCTTGTTGGAGAGATTCAAGATTGCTTAATTTTAATAGCTCAATCCTCTTTATGTGCATGCATCATAGCTCTTCCTGAAATTCATTGTATTGGCTGACATTAACCCTCATTTTTGTATTGTGATATTAGATATCCATTTTAAATTGGGTAAATATCAGTTATTGGATTGCCAAGGTAACCCCTACCCCAACCCTTGGCATTCCTTGCATCTCATGAAAAGGCGCAATGTCTCTTTTCCAATGCATCTCATTTGGATTGCCTAATAAAAATGTGTGCCATGTATACTCTAGCTAAGGAAAAAGGCCAATTCCAGGTGAGGTGGCAAGACAAAAGAGAGGTGACCCTCCCTTACCACTTAAGACCTTGAAGGGGTGCACAACCCGGCCTGGGGGAAACTTTGCCCACCTCCCAATGAGATCTGGAGCCTGATACTTGTATGCAGGTGTAGGTACTTCCCATGAGCTCCACTCCCTGTGATGCAATAATTTTCATTGGATAGCCCCCCACAAGGCTAATGGCACCTATGTATGACACTTGAAGTGCATGCCGTCAAAGAGATACATGACAGTGAATTTATTTCTGCATTGATGGCAGAGAAAATGGGTATGCAATGATGCTTGGCATAATGCTCAGTATGCTCAATATGCTATTGATATCAGTGATCGGGCCTCTTGGACTACGCTCTATC